>NW_024045090.1:2150745-2373199 GCF_015852505.1 Tachyglossus aculeatus
CTTCCCCACAGCACTTGTATATGTTTGTACATATTTATTACTCTATTCATTTTACTTGTACATATTTACTTCTGTATTCATTTCATTAATGATGTGCATATAGTATAATTATATTTATTCTGAAGGTTTTGGCACCTGTCTACTTGTTTTATTTTGTTGTCTGTCTCCCCCTTCTAGGCTGTGAGCCCGTTGTGGTAGGGACCATTCCTAGATGTTGCCGACTTGTACTTCTTAATCACTTAGTACAGTGCTTTGCACACAGTAAGCAGTCAATAATATGATTGAATGAATTAATTAATGACTGGAGACCCCTATATATAGAGTCTGGTCTTCCTAGGAGGACTTAATAGTAACTCGGGATCCCCTAAGGGAAGTAGTGACTGAGACCACCCTCAGAGTGTTAGCGGGGTGGCCCACGATGGCCCCCAGTTCCTTGTGATGGCTATGGACAGTACCCCAGGAACCGATGGGACAGAACCAACCACCCTGAGCTTATTGGAGTATTCGGGAAAAGGCTGGACTATTCAGATGGGAGACTGTCAGGTGCTTCCCAAGATGAGGGCAATATTAATGGAAAATGATAATAATAATAGTAAAAATAATACTTATCATATTTGTTAAGCTCTTACTATGTGCCAAGCACTGTTCTAAGCACCGGGGAGGATACAAGAGAATCATGTGACCGAGAAGCAGAGTGGCTCGGTGGAAAGACCATGGGCTTGGGAGCCAGAGGTCATGGGTTCTAATCCCAGCTCCACCACTTGTCAGCTGTGTGACTTTAGGCAAGTCATTTCACTTCTCTGGGACTCAGTTACCTCATCTGTGAAAAGGGGATTAAGACTGTGAGCCCCACGTGGGACAATCTGATCACCAATATCCTCCCACCAGAGCTTAGAACAGTGCTTTGCACATAGTAAGCGCTTAACAAATGTCATCATTATTTTTATTATGATTATGTTGTCCCACGTGGGGATCACAGTATTAACCCCATTTTACAGATGAGGTAAATGAGGCACAGAGAAGTTAATGAGTTGCCCAAAGTCACACAGTAAGTCATTACAAATCCTACACTCTACACTGAATGTCCCTGACAGGATTTCCCACTCCTTTTGTTCTGCCATTGCCATAAAATTGGGATTGAGAAAAACGATGGGTGAAAACAACAACAGCCTTGAACTAATGTACCTGAGATCATTTCCTCTTCCACCACTCCCGGGTGTTCCTGTCAGGCCGCAACAGGATTATGTAGCATTTGGGGATGAAGATGCAGCTGAGAAGCCCAGGACTAGAGGCCAAGCCCCAGGTGAGACAGGCACCGTATCCAAACTGATTATTATCTTTGTACCCTAACACCTAGTACAATGCTTGGCTTACAGTAAGTGCTTAACAAATACCACACATAAAAAAGAGCATTTTCCCCAAGGACCATTCATTCATTCAGTCATATTTATTGAATGCTCACTGTGCGCAAAGCACTGTACGAAGCACTTGGGAGAGTGAGTTCAACAATAAACAGACACATTCCCTGCCCACAAAAAGCTACAAGTCTAGAAGGGTAGAAAGACATTTACATAAATAAATGAATTACAGATCTGTATTTAATTACTCTGAGGCTGGGAGGGGGAAAGAGCAAAGGGAGGAAGTTAGGGTAAAGCAGAAGGGAGTGGGAGAAGAGGAAAGGAGGGCTTAGTCAGGGAAAGCCTCTTGGAGGAGATGTGCCCTCAATAAGGCTTTGAAGGAGGGGAGAGTAATTGCCCCTCAGGTTTGAGGTGGGAAGTTGTTCCAGGCCACAGGCAGGATGTGGGTGAGGGGTTGGTGGTAATCAATCAATCAATCGTATTTATTGAGCGCTTACTGTGTGCAGAGCACTGTACTAAGCGCTTGGGAAGTACAAGTTGGCAACATATAGAGACAGTCCCTACCCAACAGTGGGCTCACAGTCTAAAAGATAGGTAAGATAGGTGAGATTGGTAAGATAGGTGAAACTGAGACACGGTGAGGAGGTTAGTATTAGAGGAGTGAAGTGTGGCCTGGATTGTAGAAAAAGAGTAACGAGGTGAGATATGAGGGTGCAAGGTGGTGGAATGCTTTAAAGAAAATAGTGAAGAGTTTTTGTTTGATGTGGAGGTGTTTCGGCAACCACTGGAGGTTTTTGAGGAGTGGGTGACACGGCCAGAACGTTTTGGTAGAAAAATGATCTGGCCAGCAGAGTAAGTATGAACTGGAGAAGAGCGAGACAAGAGACTGGGAGGTCAGCAAGGAAGCTGTTGCAGTAATTCAGGCAGGATAGGATGAATGATTTAATTACTGTGGTAACAATTTGGATGGAGAAGAAAGGATGGATTTTAGCAATGTTGTGAAGGTGGGAACAACAGGATTTAGTGATGGATTGAATCTGCGGGATGAAGAAAAAGAAGAGTCAAGGAAATGCCAAGGTAATGGGCTTGTGAGACAGGAAGGATGGTGGTGCCATCTACAGTGATAAGAAAGTCAGGAGAAGGACATAATTTGGGTGGGAAGATAAGAACTTCTGTTTTGGACATTTTAAGCTTGAGGTGATGGGTGGACATCCAGCTAGAGATGTCTTGAAGGCAAAAGGAAATACGACGGCAGAAAGGGAGAGAGATCATGGCTGGAGATGTAGATTTGGGTACCACCCTCATAGAGGTGGTAGTTGAAGCCATAGGAGTGACTGCGCTCTCCAAGGGAGTGGGTATAGTTGGAGAATAGAAGGGGACCCAGAACTGAACCTTGAACAACCCCCACAGTTCGGGGGTGGGATGCAGAGGAGGAACCCATTAAGGAGCCTGAGAATGAACAGCTAGAGAGATAAAAGGAGAACCAAGAGAGGACAGAATCAGGGAAGCCAAGGTTGGATAACATTTCCAGGAGAAGGGAGTTAGGGAGTGCTTTGCCCTCGACCCCCCACCCCCACCCCACCAGCTCCAAAAATCTGGCATCCCAGGAGCATCTGTGAATTTCTCCACCATTCCCACCAGAACCTGTCCTGCAAGGACAATTGTCCAAGACCCTTGGACTCTTGGACCCTTGGAGTTGTGTCTCCAGAGCAGCTATGCACTGGACTAGGGATTATTTGATCCCAATATGCAGTGGTCTTCAGGACAACCAGGCAGGTGATGTCAGCCTTCTCTGTAAGAATCCAGCCTCGGGGAGGGAAGAGCCCTGAAGGCCAGGGGACAAACACCCCAGTGATCCACGGAGCATCCAGTCCTGACCTCTGACTCAGGTTGGCCACCAAATCCTTGCTGGATGTCCCTGACAGGATTTCCCTCTCCTTTCATCCTGCCATTGCAATAAAATCAGGGTTGGGAAAAATGTTGGGAAATAAGAACAACAGCGTTGAACTAATGTACTGGAGATCATTTCCTCCTCAAACACTCCGGAGGGTTCCCGTCAGGCCGAAGCAGTAACACGTAGCACTTGGGGATGAAGATGCAGCCGAGAAGCCCGGCACCAGAGGCCAAGATGGAGAAGATCTCCGCAGCTACCGTGGCCTTCCCCTTGGTGCTGTGCTATGCGGAGGAACGAGCCCCAGACGCTACAGAACACTAGCATGCTGAATGTGATGAACCTGGCCTCGTTGAAGCTGTCGGGCAGCCTCCTGGCTAGGAAAGTCACAGTGAAGCTCACCAGGGCCAAAACGCCCAGGTAGCCCAGAGGGCAGTAGAACGCAGTCCCGGAGCCCTCGTTACACGCAACAGTGATGAGTCTCGGCTCGGAGTGCGTGTCCACCTCCAGGAAGGGGGGAGCGGTGCCCAACCAGATCATGCAGATGTTCACCTGGACCAGAGAACAGGACAGGACTGTTGAGGTCGAGGCTCTGGGCCCCACCCACCTCCTGACCCTGCTCCCCAAGCTCGTGGTCCTGAAAGCCAGAACTACGGTGAAGGATTTTGCCAAGACGGAGGAGATGTCCACGGTGAACACAACCCCAAAGACCATTTGTCGAAGGAGGCAGGAGGCTGGTGTGGGCTGGCCAATGAAGGTCAGAGCACAGAGAAAGCAGAGCATGAGGGAGAGGAGAAGGCCATAGCCGAGATTGTTGTTATTGGCTCGGACTATGGGGGTCTCTCGGTGCTTAATGAAGATCCCGAAAACCAGGGCTGTGAGGAGAGAGAAACAGAGAGACGTGCAGACCAGAATCAGTCCCAAAGGTTCCTTGTGGGACAGGAAAGTCACCATTTTGTGGAAGCAGCCATCTCTCTCCATGTTTGATCATCAGGACACTTCACACAGTGCTCTGCGTCCAAAAGGAAAGAATCATTCAGTCACTCAATCAATCCATAGTATTCATTGAGTGCTCAGTGTGTGCAGAATGCTGTACTAAGTGCTTGCAGGAGTACAGTGCAACAGCATGGGTAGACACGTTACTTGCCCAGAAGTTCACAGTATAAAAGGGAACACAGACTGTAATATATATAAATTAATAAATAATGGATAGGCACATAAGTGCTCTGGGGTTGAGGGTGGGGTGAATATCAAGTGTATACAGCAGGAGGAAAAGAAGAACAAAGACTTACTACCCCTTATAGCACATATTTCCCTCCCCCAGGTCAGGGTCACAGCCCAAGTTGGGATTTTTGCCTCTACATCAAACCCGACCTGTCTGGTCTGAGAACTCTATCCTACCCCTATTCCCCAACCCCCCCCCGCCCAGTGCCTAGTTTGTGTTTTCAATCCCTTGCTCTCACCCTGCACTCACACCAGTCCATGGGCAGGGAACTGCTGAGGAAAGACACTTGGACATCTGTGTCTGTCATCAGGCATAGCTATCTCTTGTCTGCCTCCAGGCTTTACCGCTGCCTGTCTCTGCCTCCCCATGCCCCAGGTCTCTCACCATCTGGTTCGTTTCCACAGGCTGTGGGACAGTGAAACCGGTTTGGGGGCAGACTGTGGTCATGCAAAGAGCTGGGTCTCTGCACACACCTACCTGTCTGGTTGGAAATCTCCCCCTCTAGGCACCGAACACAAAAATAGCAGTAAATGGCCACCCCTTTCTGGGCAAGGTGTTTCTGAATCCGGGTCCACAGTTCCTGCTGCACCGTGAACGTGGAGCCTGAATTCTCATGACAGGGGACAGTGACACTAAGAGTGGAGTTCCACAGCCCCGTACCCACTTGAGTAATCCTGAGACCCTCCCACCCAGAGGCTTCCCCACAACCTCTCTACAGGTTTGAACACCAACAAGGGCAGGGCTACAGCTATCCCCTTCTCCACCTCCCTGCTTTTCCTCCTCCCTGCTCAGAGTCTGGGGCTGCAGGGGACCAGGGGGACCAAGTCCCATTTATAATCCATAGAGAAGGTCACCCTGAGCCTACCCCAGGGTCAAGAATAATTTCCAGACATCCCTTCCTCCTCCCACCCTTGCTCACTGCAGGAAGGTTTCTTTCCCCGACCTCCACCGCCACACACCCCTCCGCCCCAACCCGACAGCATAAACCTTAAATTCTTGACTGTAATCGGAAAGTTGTGTCTGAGAACCCGTGCCAGGAAGGTGCAAGGTTCCGAATAGATGAATACTGAAATATTTTCATTTATCTTTGGCCGTCTTGGGGCTGCCATTCCACTCCTGGAGACCTCACTGGGGAAATTGCTTTGAGATTCCCAGTTCACCAAGCTTGGTTACTGTGATCACCAGTATGTGATCTCACCGTGACTATGTGGGGATCACATTCCTAGGTGACCTTTTGGCAGGGTGACACAGCCATAACCAACTCTAGCCCTTGGAGATGACTAGAGGGAAGCCATGACAGTTCAGGCCTCTCTCCACATGAACCCCCCTCTGAAAGAGCCAATCCCTACCTAACCTAGCCCAAGAGATGGCCAAGCAAAGACAACAACAATTACCATCTTCCCCTCCAGGACACCAGGGACACAGCTCTCATGGTGATCTCTTCATGTCAGGCTGTATGGGTTTAAGGCTCAGCTGAGGCTCTTCAGCATCAGTGGCACTCACCGGACGGCTACATTGCATTCCCCAGAACCCTATGCCACGGAGAAGCAGTATGGTGTAGTGAATAAAGTACAGACCTGGGAGTCGGAAGGTTATAGGTTCTAATCCCATCTCTGTCACTTGTCTGCTGTGTGATCTTAGGCAAGTCACTGTCTCAGTTCCCTCATTTGTGAAATGGGGATTGAGACTGTGGATAGGGACATGGAATAGGGACTTTGTCCAACCCCATTTACCTGTATCCACCACAGTGCTTAGTACAGTGCCTGGAACAAAGTAAGCACTTGGGAAATACTATTATTGCTATCATTATTATTATTAGTAGTAGCAGGGAGCAGTCTGGAGGGAGGGCACTAGGCTGGCATCAGATGGCATCATATGACAGGGGAGAGAGGACCGATACCATTTTGAGTTGTAGCTCCTCCCCTTCACCTCGGGATTGGCAGAATTAATAGGACCCCCCAAGCACCTCCACCTGGGCCACTTTGAGTGTTTAATTGCCCCTGATGTGTCTGACTACAGTTCCCTCTACCCCTTTTAGTCTCAGATCATTCTCCCCTTGAGGATCAAGGTCAATGTTTCTTTACCACCTAAGTATTCTTTTCCAGCACTAGTTACAGTGCTGTGCATACAGTAAGCACTCCCTCAATACAATCATTACTAGAAGTCTGGGGACAACTGCCCCAAGAAAGCTGGGAATTCCCATTGGCTGTTTACCTGAGAGGATCCCCCGGGCCACATGACTATTGCTTCATTAATGAAAACATCTTGGCCAGGGGGTGCCTGGGGGTCCACCTCCCCGACTATCACCAACTCACAAATTCTGTTGGAAAAGATCACAAAGTTCAGAATCCCAAATTTTCCAGTATATCTGTGGTTCTCATTCAGAATCACTGGTTCCCCCGCAGGGTTGTCAAACTGGACTTTGCTCAGAAACTCATGGAGCCGAAATGGATAAAAGGAAGCACTGGAGACTCCTGACTCCAGGGGAGGTGAGATTAGCTGCAATGGAGATTGATGTGTTCAGTTGGTTGTTTGATGGTACAGTGCTTAGTACAGTGCTCGGCACACAGTAAGCACTCAATAAATCTGATTGAATGAATGAATGAATGATAGAACTTGTTAAGCACTTACTATGTGTAAAACATTTTTTCCAAGTGCTGGGGTAGGTGCAAGTCATTTAGGTCATACACAGTCCCTGTCTGGCATGGGGTTCACAGTCTTAAGTGGGAGGCAGAACAAGAATTGAATCCCCATTTCATAGTTGAGGAAACTGAGGGACAGAGAAGTTAAGTGACTTGTCCAAGATCACACAACTTACAATTGGAACAGCAATTGGTAGAGCTGGGATTAGAACCTAGGTCCTCGGACTCTCAAGCCCACACTCTTTCCACCTGGCCATCCCGACAGTTGGGTCAGTGATTCAGAGGTTGGTTTTGGATGGCCAAATTTCCCCTATGTGACAACTGAAAGTCAGCATGACTTATTGGAAAACTAGGGCCTGGGAGTTGTAAGGCCTGGGTTCTAATCCTGGCTCTGCCACTGGCCTGCTGTGTGACCTAGGGCAAATCACTTAACTTCCTATATCTCAACTGTCTCATCTGTAAAATGAGGATTCAATACCTGTTCTCCCAACTACTTGAACTGTGGGTCCCATGTGGGACAGGACTGTTTCTGTCTTCATTATCTTGTATCAACATTCCTGTTTAATAAAGTGCTTGGCACCGAGTAAGAATTTAGCAACTATCATTATCATCATGACTTCTGAAGGAAAGTGAAACTGGTTGTCAAAAAAGGAGACCAGGAGCCGGAACAGTCATCCCAAAGAGAGGTGATTTCTGCTCTCTCACCTTTGGCCCTGCTGATGGCTCTGCTTCTCCAGATCCCTCTTCTTCCCTCCCACCTCAGCCACCCATCCCAGGAGTCAGGGTAGTCTTTGTCTCTCCCTCTCCCTCTCTCTTGACATGAAAGGGAGAACAAAGAAGGTAACCCAGGGACAACTGACCTCCTCATGAGAGTATTCTCCATCTCATCCGTACATAGACAAGGAGGAGGAAGGGGAAGGGCATTGTTGTCTAACAATAAGGGACTGCCCCACCCCAGTACAAGTTACCCTGCTCTGCAGTTGGCTTGTGGAGATTGGGAGCAGGGAGCAGTGCACAGGAGAGACAAGGGCAGGGGTGATGACTGAGATGATGAGGATGGAGACATATGAAGCTGTGCTCTGTGACCACCCCCTAAACCCCACCACCTCCACTGGGACAGCATTGGTTATTCTAATGGATATAAATTTGAAGAACGCAGTACTCATGGTGATAGTCACCATCTGAGCGCATGGGTGGCTGAAAAGTCCAATCTCAGATGCATGGTCCCAGCCAAAAAGGCTCTCCCGTGTCATGTTCTTAAGTTTAACGTTTGCAGCTCCTAGAACTGTGTTCTCTTTTCCCTGAAATGGATAAACTACATCCTAAATCAGTATTTGCATCAATAATATTTGTGAATTTGAAGTTCTTTATTCAATCAATTGTATTTATTGAACACTTACTGTGTGCAGAGCACTGTACTAACGCTTGGAAAGTAAAATTCAGCAACAAATAGAGGCAATCCCTACCCAACAACGGGCTCACAGTGTAGAAGGGGGAGACAGACGACAAAACAAACTGAAACAAGTAGACTGGCATCAATTGCATCAATACAAAATAAATAGACTTGTAGTTATATAAATAGACAGATAATGTATCTACCAACTCTGTTATGCTGTACATGCCCAAGAACTTAATACAGTGCTCAGCTCACAGAAAGCATTCAGTAAGTACCATTGTTTAATTGATTGATTGATTTAGACATTCCGTTTTTGCAAGGATGTGTCTGGCTGGGCCAGTTGAAACACCACTGATTATAATTAAAAGAAACCAATTTTTATTGTCCGAACCGTAGCTACAGTTTAACCAGATGCCCAAGAGGGATTTCTTGCATTAAGGCAGTGTTTCTCCATTCCCCTACCTGCGATTTTATTTCAGTGCATGGATTTCTAGGACTTGGTCTCTGAACCCAGTCCTGTATATGTCAGAGGTTAAAGGATGAGGTTTCTCTGAAGGAGTAAGTTTCGACAAGGCCCTAAACTTCTTAACTTCAGAAGGGCCTTCCTCTTGTGACCTCTAGGCTGAAAGCACCTTGTGCACAGGGAATGTTTAGACCAACTCTGTTGTAATGTACTCTCCTAAATGCTCAGGACTATGCTATGAACAAAGTAAGCTCTTTATAAACACCACTGGTCAATTGATAGATTATGTTGCTCTCTATGGCAGTGGGAGAATATTACCTGCCATGGACGAGGCACCAGGTAGTCCCCATTTTCCAGAGATTCCAGGTCTGAGCTGGATAGGAAAAAGTCCTGGAGCCCCTGGGCCATGGAGTATATGGCATTGTACAAACTGTAACTCAGGGCAGAAATTGTCAGAGAAAAAATGTGCATAGGCAGCATCTCCGAAGAAGCATTTTCTGAGCATTTTCTTCCACACAGTTCAGGCAATGAAAAGGAACAGTCAAAGACAGACTCCCAGAATTCCTTCAAGATATTGGCTTCTGGATAATTTGCTGGTTTAACTGTCTGTAAACAATCTCTGAAACCAGGAACCTCTTTAGCAAGGTTCGCCAGAGTCAAAGTCCCATGAAAATCATATCTGTTTGTTTCATACATCGTGCTCAAAGTAACGTCCCAGTGAAAGATGGTGACCAAAGCCATCTTGGACAGTCCAAAAATCTCTATGACAAATCTCAGAAAGTTCAGGGACTCTGCATCCACATAGGCAGCCATTACTGAAGCTGATGTAGCCATGACACTGGAGTAGATTCCCCGGGCTGAATATAAGTTGAACTTTCCACTAGGGATCTTCTTGGTAAAAGCTGCACAAACAATGTTCCTGACCATCTCCCTGGTCACATCCAAGAGGAATCTCTCTCCTTTCATATCACCTGACACCACGAACCCCACCCAGGTCCAGCTGAAATGCACCATTAACCGGACCATCCCTCGAGGCAGAGAGGAGATCCTGGGGGACACCTGATAGAGAGATGGAAACTGTACCTTGTCACTCAGGATCGGGTCAAATGGGCCATAGGTGACCTGGATAGAGCACAACAGAACTAAGTGGGAGGTGTGAGAATGTAGCAAATCCATCAAAAGTATTTACTTAGCTCCTGCTTTGGAAAGCACACTGTCATACCACCAGGGAAAAGATAAAATAAAGGCAAAAAGCAGCAATACCTACTCTAAAAGAGGTTTTAGTCAATTAGTCCAATTTATTGAGCATTTACTGTGTGACGATCACTGGAAGAGTAAAATAAAACAGGGCTAGTAAGCATGTTTCCTGCCCACAGTGAGCTAACATAGGAGGAGACAGACACTGAAATAAATTATGGATATTTATATAAGTGCTGTTGGGAGGGTGGGATGAATGAAGGCTACAGAGCTAATCAGAAGGGAGTTGCAAAAGGCAGAAGGTGTAGGGGACAGGAAGGTTTATTCGGGGAAGGCTCCTTGGAAGGGATGTGGTTTCAGAGAGGCTTTGAAGGTGGAGAGAGTGATCATCTGAAAAATATGAAGGAGTACAGAATTCTGGGCCAGTGACAGGATGTGGGTGAGGGGTCAGGAGCGACGTAGACAAGATCAAAGCACATTGGGTAGGTTGACAGTAGTGAGGGAAAGTTGTGAGCTGGGTTGTAGTAGAAAATCACCTCTGTGCTGATGACACCCAAATCTACAACTCCAACCCTGATCATTCTCCCTCTCTGCAATCTTGCAGTTCCTCTTGCCTTCAAGACATCTCTACTATAGGATGCCCTCTTGCATTTCCTCCTGCCTTCAAGACATCTCTAGTAGGATGTCCTTCTGTAACCTCAAACTTAATATGGCTAAATAATAACTTCTTATCTTCCCACCCAAACCCTGTCCACCTGTTCACTTTCCTGTCCGTTGATGACACCACCATTTGTCCTGGCTCACAAACCCGTAACCGTAACCTCTCTCCTAGACCCCCTTCAGTCTGGTTTCCATTCCCTACACTCCACCGAACCTACCCTCTCAAAGGTCACCAATGACCTCCTTCTTGCCAAACCAATGGCTCCTACTCTATCTTAATCCTCCTCGACCTCTCAGCTGTCTTTGACATTGTGGATCATCCCCTTCTCCTCAACACGTTATCCAACCTAGGCTTTACTGACTTCGTCCTCTCCTGGTTCTCCTCTTATCTCTCTGGCAGTTCATTCTCAGTCTCCCTCATGGGTTCCTCCTTCCCCTCCCATCCTCTTACAGTAGGGGTTCCACAAGGGTCAGATCTTTGTCCCCTTACGTTCTCCATCTATACTCACTCCCTTGGTGAACTCATTCGCTTCCACTGCTTCAACTATTATTTCCACTCTGATGTCACCCGAATCTACAACTCCTCCCCTGTTCTCTCTCCCTCCCTCCAGGCTCATAACTCCTGCCTTCAGGGCATCTCCACCTGGATGTCTGCTTGCCATTTAAAACGCAACATATCCAGGACTGAGCTCCTTATCTTCCCTCCCAAACCTTGTCCTCTCCCTGACTTTCCCATCACTGTGGACAGCACTACCATCCTTCCTGTTTCACAAGCCCACAACCTTGGTGTCATCATTGACTCCAGTCTCTCATTGACCCCACATATCCAATCTGACACCAAACCAGCCTGTCTCACCTCCGCAAGCATCGATATTATCTGCCCTTTCCTCTCCATCCAAACTGGTACCATGCTGGTTCAAGCTCTTATCTTATCCCTACTGGATTACTGAATCAGCCTCATTTCTGATCTACCATCCTCCTGTCTCTGCCTGCTTCAGTCTGTACTTCACCCTGCTGTCCGGATTATCTTTCTACAGAAAATCTCTGGGAATGTCACTCCCCTCCTCAAAAATCTCCAGTGATTGCCTATCTACCTTCGGTTGAAGCAAAAACTCCTCATTATTGGCCTCAAAGCTCTCCATCATCTTGCTCCCTCCTACCGCACCTCCCTTCTTTCCTTCTACAGCCCAGCCCACACACTCTGCTCCTCTGCCGCTAACCTCCTCATTGTGCCTTGTTCTCGCCTGTCCTGCCATCGAGCCCTGGCTCATATCCTACCTCTGGCCTGGAATGCCCTCCCTCCACACATCAGCCAAATTAGCTCTCTTCCTCTCTTCAAAGCCCTACTGAGAGCTCACTTCCTCCAGGAGGCCTTCCCAGACTAAGCCCTCCCTTATTCTCTCCTCCTCCTCCTCTCCCTATCGCCCCCACTCCCTCCTTCCGTCATACCCCTTCCTCCTCCCCACAGCACTTGTGTATATTTGTACATATTTATCACTCCATTTTATTAATGATGTGTATATATACATAATTCTATTTATTTTGATGGTATTGACACCTGTCTACTTGTTTTGTTTTGATTTCTGTCTCCCCCTTCTAGATTGTGAGCCCACTGTTGGGTAGGTACTGTTTCTATGTGTTTCCAAATTCTACTTTCCAAGCGCTTAATACAGTGCTCTGCACACAGTAAACACTCAATAAATTCGATTGAATGAATGAATGAACCTTGACATTATCCCTGAAACCTCTCTTTCATTCAACCCACATATTCAAGCCCTCACTTCATCCTGTCAGTTCTACCATCACGACATTGCTAAAATCCACCCCTCCCTTTCCATCCAAACTATTGCAACATTAATGCAAGAACTTATTCTATCCTGCCTTGATTAATGTTATCCACCTTCTTGCTGACCTCCCTGCCTCCTGTCTCTCCCCATTCCACTCCATATTCTCCTCTGTTCTTCTCTACCATTTTGCTTCAAAACCGTTCTAACCATGTTTTCCCACTCCTCAAGAAACTCAAGTGCCTGCCCATCCACCTCTGCATCAAACAAAAAGTCCTCACCATTGACTTTGAAGCACTAAATCGCTTTGCTGCCTCCTACCTCGTCTCCCTACTCTCCTAATACAACCCAGCCCGTACACGCCGATACCTTCTCATTGTACTTTGATCACATCTTTCTCTCTGCCGACCTCTTGCTCACTTCCTACCTCAGGCCTGGAACACCCTTCCTCCTCGTATCAAACAGATAATCCCACTCCCTCACTTGAAAGCCTTACTGAAGGCACATCTCCTCCCAAGAAGCCTTCCCTGTCTAAACCCTCTTCTCCTCTTCTCCAACTCCTTTCTGTCTCTCCCTGACTTGCTCCATTCATTTATCCTCCTGTCTATCACGATTGCACATATGTATAGATCTGTAATTTATTTATTCATTTATTTGTTTATATTAATGTCTGTCTCCCCCTCTAGGCTGTGAGCTCATTATGAGCAGGGAGTGTATGTGTTTCTTGTATTGTACCCTCCCAAGTTCTTAGCACCGTGCTTTGTATACAGTAAGAGCTCAATAAATACAATCGAATGAATGAATGAAAAACAAGATAAGATAGGAAAGTGCAAGTGACTGAGTATAATGAAGTCTATCGTGAAGAGTTGCTTTTTGATGAGGAAGTTGATGGGCAATCACTAAGGTTCATTGAGGAGTGGCAAAAGACGGGTTGAATTGTTTTTTACAAACATGATACAGGCAGCAGAGTGAAATATGGACTGGGGTGGGCAGTGACAGGAGGTAGGGAAACCAGCAAGTAGGCAGATGTAGTATCCAAGGTGGAAGAGGGTAAGATCTTGGATTATCATAGTAGCAGTTTGGTTGGAGAAGGAAGGGCAGATTTTATTGATGTTGTGAATTGGAAACAGATTGAATATGTGGTTTGAATGAGAGAAACTAGTCAAGGATAATGCCAAAGTTACAAGCTTGTGTGAGAGAGAGGAAAATGATACTGTCTACTTGATGGGAAAGTCATGGAAAGGACAGTGCTTGAGTAGGAATATGAGGAATTCTGTTTTGGACATGTTAGATTTGAGTTGTAAGCAGGACATCCAGGTAGTGATGTATGAAGGCCGGGAAAATATGAAACTGCAAAGGAGAGAGATCAAGGCTGGAGAGGTGAATTTGGGAATCATCAGCATAGAGATGGTAGTTGAAGTTATGAGAGTGAATGAGAGGGTTATTTTTAGGATAGAGGATATACAAGACTATTTGAAAGCAGTGGGGAATAAGCCATTGGAAAGAAGAAGCCATTGGAGAGTGAACAGTTGAAGATAGCAGTAGGGGAAGGAAGAAAGGAGGAGATGAGTATTTTGATAAGGTGTAAAGAGGTGGAGCCAGAGGAGCAGGTAGAAGGGGTAGATTGGGAGAGTAATCCATTAATCACTTGTATTTATTGAGTATTTACTGTGTGCAGAGCACTGTACTAAGTGCTTGGGAGAGTACAATATAAAAACGTAACTGACATGCCCTACCCACAATGAGCTTACAATCTAGAGGGGGACTTACGGTCTAGAGGAGGAATAGGAGATGTCTTCATGGGATGCTTCAGGGAAACGTGGGAGAGTCAAAGAAGGGGCAGGAGAAGAGAAGAACCAGATAGGAGCAGAGGAGATTTTAAAAAGAGCACCCCTGATAGTTCCAATTTTATCCAAAAAGACATGACCAGGTGAGGGAAAAGAGATGGGTGGGGCAGGGTGAAAGGGGACTGAGGAAGGAAACAACTGGCAAAGGCAATTGACATGGTAGTCAATAAGGATGGAGCAATATTCTTGCCAGTTTGGGAAGAGGGCAAGTTAAAGCTGGTGAGATGCATCTGACGTGGACTAGGTTGGCCTGATATCTGGATTTCCACCAGCACAACTCCACGGCATGCCCACAGGAGAAAAAGAGGAGTGCTCTAGGGGTGATCCTGTACTGTGGGTTAGTGGTACAAGATTAGTAAAGGGAGAGGGGAGTGAGTGAGTTGAGTCCATTAGAGAGGGTGGTGTTGAGGGTGTCAATTTGCACATCAAGGATAGGTAGTTTGAGTATGGAAACTCAGTACACAGTAAGTGCTCAATAAATACGATTGAATGCAAGAATAAATGGGGCATAACGAGGAGGTTGTGTTTGAATAGAATGTGGTCTAGTGAAAACAGGACACC
The DNA here is from genome assembly GCF_015852505.1 of Tachyglossus aculeatus. Classification (NCBI taxonomy): domain Eukaryota; kingdom Metazoa; phylum Chordata; class Mammalia; order Monotremata; family Tachyglossidae; genus Tachyglossus; species Tachyglossus aculeatus. The sequence continues at coordinate 2,165,770 of NW_024045090.1, forward strand.
TGGGTTCTAATCCCAGCTCGAAGTCACTTGGGCAAGTCACTTAACTTCTCCAGGCTTCGGTTCCCAAAGGGGTTTCAAAAAACATGTTTTCCCCACAACTTAGACTGTGAGCCCCATGTAGGACCCGACCATCTTGCATTACTATCCCCTGCTCTTATCTGGTCCTTTTCTCCTCTGCCCCTTCTTTGACTCTCCCATCTTTCTCTGAATTGTCCCAAGGAGAGATCTCCTGCTCCTCCTTAGACTGTAAGCCCTCCTCTAGATTGTAAGTTCGTTGTGGGTAGGGAAAATCTGTTATGTTGCTATATCATATCTCCCAAGCACCTAGTACAGTGCTCTGCACCAAGTAAAGAGAAGGCAAGGTAAAACAGGTGAGATGCATCTAACATGGAGTAGGTTGGCTGGATATCTGGATTTTTGCCAGCACAACCCCACTGCATGTCCATGGGAGAAAAGGAAGAGTGCTTTGGGGGTGATCCTGTACTGAGGGTTAGTGGTACGAGATGGGTAAAGGGAGAGGGGAGTGAACACGTTGAGTCCAGTAGAGAGGGTCGTGTTGAGGGTGTCAATTTGTGCATCAAGGATAGATAGTTTGAGAATGGAAACAAAATGGGGCATAATGTCACGAGAAAATTGGTGCAGATTAAAAGAATGAAGTTCTCGATGGAGAACAGGAGAGAGTTCACTGTGGGGGCAGGAAAGGGACAGGTGTCAGGTGAGGAGGTTGTGTTTGGATAGAGTGTAGTATTGTGGAAAGAGAACACCTGAGTTCTAATCCCAACTCCAAGTCACTCGGGCAAGTCACTTAACTTCTCTAGGCCTTGGTTCCCAAAGGGTGGTTCAAAAAACCTGTTCTCCCCACGACTTAGCCTGTGAGCCCCATGTGGGACCTGGCCATCTTGTAGGGCAAGCGTTTAGCCTATAATAAGCACTTAACAAACACCATAATTATTATTAATTAATACTACAGGGAAATGTCATAGTTGAGGAGGGGAGAGTTGGGAAGAGTAAGGCTAGTACAATCACTAGGGAGGATGAGATCGAGTGCATGTCCAAGTTGATGAGCTGGTCAGTGGAGTTGAGGAATAAGAGGAAGCAGGCAGTGGAAAGGTCTTTGGGAACATCCACATGGATATTGAAGTCCCTAAGGATCAATGAAGGGATGGGGAGAGAGAGAAATAATTTGAGAAAGAGATCCAAATGGCTCAGAAAGTTGGAGGTGGACCTGGGATTATTAACTGGATTGGGTGGTAGAGATTGGTGGGGAGTCGAAGGGGGAATTGGAGGAGAGGAAGTGGAGGCAGTAAGTGTATACAACTCACAGATGGAGTTGGGAAAGGAATGTTAGGAGGGAGATGAAGCCATAACCAGAGGGATCTGGGGCCGGGGTGTGAGGGGTTAAGGGAGGTTTATTTTTAGGATAGGAAATACATGTGCACATAGGAAAGCAATGGAGAAGAAGTCACTGGAGAGAGAACAGGTGATGGTGGAGGTCAGGGAAGAAAAAAAAGGAGAGGGCAAGTGTTTTGATCAGGTGCAAAGGGAGAGGAATGAATATAACGAGTACATTTTGAGAGGAAGCAGGAGATCTCCTCTTGGAACATTACATGGAAAAATGGGAGAGTCAAAAAATGGACAGAGGGACGGACTGGACAGGAGCAGGGGAGATTTTAGGAAGATCATCCCTGATGGCGTCAATTTTGTCCATAAAATATGTGACCAAGTTAGGGACAAAGGTTAGGTAGGGTGGCAGAGGGTTTGAGGAGGGAATTAAGTGTCTGAAACACCTGGCAAGGGCAATGAGCATGGGAGTCAATAAGGATGGAGCAATATTGTTACCAAGCAGGGGAGAGGCCAGGTTAGAGTGGTAAGAATGCATTTGACATGGATTAAGTTGGTGTGAGCTCTGGATTTCTCCAGCATCACTCCACGGTATGTCCATGGGAGCAAAGGAAGAGTGCTCTGGAGGTGATTCAGTGCTGTGGTTTAGTGGTATGAGACAGGTGAAGGGATAGGGGAGAGAGCGAGTTGATTTCAATATAGAGGGTGGTGATGAGGGTATCAAATTATGCAATAAGGGTAGGTAGTTTGGGTATAGAGCAGCGTGGAAAGCAGCACGGCTTAGTGGAAAAAGCTTGGGCTTGGGAGTCAGAGGTCGTGGGTTTGAATCCCGGCTCTGCCACTTGCATGCCGTGTGACTTTGGGCAAGTCACTTAACTTCTCTGTGCCTCAGTTAACCTCATCTGTAAAATGGGGATTAAGATTGTGAGCCCCATGCGGGACAACCTGGTAACTTTCTATCTATCCCAGTGTTTAGAACAGTGCTTGGCACATAGTAAGCACTTAATAAATACCATTAATATTATTATTATAGAGACCAAATGGGGCATGGTGACTTGAAATAATTGGTGCAGATTAAAAGATTCCCTGCCCAGAACTAGCTTACAGTCTAGGGAAATCAGTAAGGAGGCCAATACAGGATCCTAGCTAGTAAACTATGGGTGGCCAGACCAGCTGATGGCCATTTGGATGGAACAGGAGTAGCTGGTTTGGGGAAATGTTGTGGAGGAAAAACCAGCAGCATCAATCAACAGGCTGGATGTGAGAGATGAAAGAGAACAAAGAATCAAAGTTCATGCCACTACTGAGGGTCTTGGTGATAGAGAGGATGGTGGTGCTATCAACTTCGATTGGAAACTTAAAAGGAGAAATTGATTTGGGAGGGAAAATGAAGACTTCACTTTTATTCTTATTGAAATTGATGCCCAAAGGAGCCATCTTTGCAGAGATCTCAGGGAGTGATGTGGGAATGTGAGATGACACAGGAAGTGGGAATTCGGTGCTATTGAGACAGATTTGAGAGTTACCACATGGACTAGGTAAATGAAGGTAAATGAAGCCATAGTAGTGGATGAGTTCTCCAAAGTAGCAAGTGCAAAGTGAGATGACATGGGGAACAAGAATGTAGTGTTGAGTGACACCCAAGGTTGGACGGTGATAAACAGAAGAGACAGGAGAAGGGAGTGTAAAGGATCAGCCAGAGAGGCAGGAATACTACCAAAAGAGACTGTGACAGAGAAAATAGTTTCAGGTAGTATTTCCAAAGGAGGTTGTGGTCCATGGAATCCAAGGTGATTGAGCGGTAGAGGAATATTAGGATAAAATAGGCTTCTTATAGAGTGCTTCCTCAGTGGAGGAAAGTGGGCAGAAAGTAGATTGGAGTGGGTCAAGAGGGGAGCTGGAGAAGAGATAATGGAGGCAGAAGTGCAAAATATCTGATCGAGGAGACTTGACAAGAAAGAGAGAAAGGAGATGATGGAGTAATATGTGCTGTGCATAATAGATACAGAGAAAGTGTTCTGAGACTCAAGGAAATTTGCACATGATAGAAGGCAGAGAAAAAAGAGCCCTCAGAGAGGGAACAGTTGAAGTTGCAGGTAGGAAGGATAGAAGGTGGATCATAGCAGTGGTTCCTAAAGGGGTCAAGGGAGGCGGGAAATGGGGTCTTCAGGAGGGGTTTGAAATCCCCCTGGAATCCTGGTGACAAGCAACACTGTAACCCTATTAAGAGGTAGAAACCCCAGAACTATAGTGAGTGAAAGTAGCCTTCTGTTCCTTGTCCCTAGCTCCTTCACACAGCCCGACTCTATGCCCCATATTTATAACTTTCCTTTTACCATTTCTTTTTGCGCTTCTAAATGAGAAGTTGCAGAATGGACAGGGTGTGCTCTTGGAGCCAGCAAAAAGTAACAAAGGAACTGACTCTGATAGAAATTCACTTGGACAGTTTCATCTTCTCGATTAGTGAACTCACAGGACGTGGCTTGTCCTTAAAGGACACACAGCTCTAGATTTTGTCTGAAAATATGTTCTTACCCACGAACATTTCTTCTCAATGGGCAGCGTGGGTTTGAAAGAAGTAAACAAAAACTGCTTTACCTGAGACAAATCTCCAATCTGGTCATTCCTTAACTACACAAGGAAGGAACCAGACTGTTTGAATGGTCTCCTACCTGCGGGAACTGGTAGAGTCCCAGGATGTTCGCCATGGAGATGGCAGGGCAGACGTGGCTCCTCCAATGACAGCCACAGTCTTTTCCTGCTTCCCACAGCTGTAGTTAGGGATGGTCTGTCCTCCTCCTGACATCCCCATCAAGGCACCCTCCATGGCTCTTTCGGCATTGTGGTAGATTTCATGGACATAGAAGCCCAGTGATATATTGGGGAAAAGGGTGGGATCCTTGTTGTTCTCACCCATGGCATATAGCAGGGCCAGGAAGTGCTGGAAGTCTTCGTGAACCAATCTCAAATGAGAAAGACAGTGTAAGCCCCCAGAATCTACCCTGCGCCCCACTGCACATTCCAGGGGACATGTCCTACCAAGAGAACAGATAAGGTACAAAGTCCAGTGGCAGCATCACCCAGCCCAGGGCCCTGAATCACATCACGTCCTGCACTGGCCACCCTGCATCGTCTCCCGCACCACCCAGGGCCAAGTCCTCACTGGCTCTGAGTCACAGCTCCAATGGCTATGAGGACAGGGAGAGAGTAGAGGGAAATATTTTCGCTTCAAACCCATAAGGACGATCTGAGGCACAGAACCTGAAGGGAAAGAAGGAAGGACAGAGAATCCAAACTAGGAAGTGATGCTGGGGGCTCAGAGTACAGGCTGGACCTGTCTCAGGAAAGATGTCAGAAACTCAGTGTTGAATACAGTGGTTGCTCAATTATCAAGTGCCGCCAAAACAGAAAAAACAGAAGAAGTAGCGAGGCCAAGCTTGGGAGTCATGAGACTTGGGTTCTAATACCAACTCTGCCACATTTCTGTTGTGTGATCTTGGGCCGGTCACTTAACTTCTCTGTGCCTCAGTTACCTCATCTGTAAAATGTGGATTAAAACCTAGTCAGAGTGTGAGTCCCATGGGTGACAGAAACTGTATCCAACCAGTGCTTAGGACGGTGCTTTGCATAGCAAATGCTTAGCAAGTACCATAATTTAATTAAATGTATTTAATATGACCACTAGCACCCAAAAAACCTACCTAACAATATAGTCCTTTCTGTAACTACAGAGTGTAACTTTTCACTCTGAAAAACAATCATGGTCTGGAGAGATAACGTCCCTGCGATTACCAGGTCCCCATCCCTGTAGTAGGTGGCTGGATACTGTCTGTCGAGGCACCAGGGAGTCTTCTCTTCACCCCTGGTGGAATTGGGAAGCTGGAGGAACAGCAACAAGGTAAGCCAAGAGAGCAGCAGGTTAGGCGAGTCTAGGATAAGCAGTGAGGATCACCAGAATCAGGAGACTTACTCTTCACCACGGGCAAAGGGACTGGGGCTCCAACATCCACTCCTCTCAGAGGGAAACTGTCAATAAGTTGTTGGGCAGCCCACATCCAGGACAAACTGAGATTTAGGGAAAATTGGGAGGAGAGGGTTATGAGAGTTTGCCTGGACTTGTAGTTAGAATGATAACTCTGTTTTCATGCCATAGTTTGCTTGTAGTTGGGGATGGGCGGAACACTGGGTTCCTTCTCCTGTGCCCAGTCTGGGACAAGAGAAATCAGCAATGCAGGGGCTCTGGGGATTATCCTTGCCTGGAGCTCTGCACCTGCAATCCTGAAATTTTCTCACAAACACCAGAGGAAAAAACAGTTAGAAATTGCCCTTCCTCATGGGTCCCCTGGAGGTTTGAAAGCATAGAGAGGTTTGGGGGAATCAGGGATGATTCTAGAATTGGGGAGCCTCCCATAGCTCTGTCCTCCCTGCCCTGAGCCCCACAATATGACCAGTCCCCACACCAACTCCAGGGTTGACAGCCCTTGAATCAGGCAGGAGGCTGGGAGTAATCATCATCATCATCAATCGTATTTATTGAGCACTTACTGTGTGCAGAGCACTGTACTAAGCGCTTGGGAAGTACAAATTGGCAACATATAGAGACAGTCCCTACCCAACAGTGGTCTCACAGTCTAAAATGGGGAGACAAAACCAAACATACTAATAAAATAAAATAAATAGAATAGATATGTACAGGTAAAATACCTAAATAAATAAGTAGAGTAATAAATATGTACAAACATATATACATATATACAGGTGCTGTGGGGAAGGGAAGGAGGTAAGATGGGGGGATGGAGAGGGGGACGAGGGGGAGAGGAAGGAAGGGTCTCAGTCTGGGAAGGCCTCCTGGAGGAGGTGAGCTCTCAGTAGGGCCTTGAAGGGAGGAAGAGAGCTAGCTTGGCGGATGGGCAGAGGGAAGGCATTCCAGGCCCGGGGGATGACGTGGGCCGGGGGTCGATGGCGGGACAGGCGAGAACGAGGTACAGTGAGGAGATTAGCAGCAGAGGAGCGGAGGATGCTGGGTGGGCTGTAGAAGGAGAGAAAGGAGGTGAGGTAGGAGGGGGCGAGGTGATGGAGAGCCTTGAAGCCCAGGGTGAGGAGTTTCTGCCTGATGCTCAGATTGATTGGTAGCCACTGGAGATTTTTGAGTAGGGGAGTAATATGCCCAGAGCGTTTCTGGACAAAGATAATCCGGGCAGCAGCATGAAGTATGAATTGAAGTGGGGAGAGACACGAGGATGGGAGATCAGAGAGGAGGCTGATGCAGTAGTCCAGACGGGATAGGATGAGAGCTTGAATGAATAGGGTAGCGGTATGGATGGAGAGGAAAGGGCGGATCTTGGCAATGTGTAATGAGTAATGACAAGGGCAGAAAATGATCTTGAGAAAGTAGGCCATAGGTCTTACACACACCTACCCTCACTGCCCAGAGCAAAAGACCCTGGGCGTGGTCAATGCCAGACCATCCCAACTGTCCAGGACACATCCAAAGATCAAAAGCTCCTTCTTTTGTCAATGTGGGACAGCAAGGAGATAGTAAATACACTCAAATCCTGTGTGTGATCCCTTCTTCCTCCTCCCACACTTTCAGTATAATTCTGGCTCTGAGGCCGCAGGCCCACGATCCATTCCCACCCTAGCTCTTCTTCCATGAATCCCCCCTAAATGCTCCTGGGGCTTAGGGTATGTGGAAGATGGCAGTTTCTGCTGGACGCTGGCCTCTCCTTGAAACTCCACGGACAATCACATCCTACTGAGGATTCATTCATTCAACCCCCAGATTGTCAAATGCTCTGAATGGTCCATACACTCAACCGATCATATTTTTTGACCCATTACTGTGTGTGGAGCACTGCACTAAGCACTTGGGAGAGGTCATTCCAATAGAGTTGCTAGACACAATCCCTACCCACAACTACTCACAGTGTACAGGAGGATTTAATTCTCTGGAATCTCATATCTAGGTGACTTTCTGAGGGTCTGTGGGACCTCACGTCCTGGGGAGCAGAGGGCAAGCTCAGATGATGGTTCCAGAAGCAGCAACTTGAGGTAGGCTCTGGTCTGGAGGGAGCAGGTCTCCATCAGGCCTGACCTTGTTCCATCTGGTAGTCCTCCATAAGTCGGAATCCCACAGTTCCACAGCACGAGTCTGCAAAGGCAGACCAATTGTTGGTCTCAATCCTGCTGGCCGTGGACTGGGAGAGTCCCCTCTGGAGCTGGCAGTAAATGCTTCTGTTTTTAGCCTGCAGGGCTGGTGGGAGGACATGCAGGGAAACCTTCTTCAGCTGAGCAAATGGCCAGAAAAGTGACAGGTATGCATTACTCTCAGTGAGGGCAATGCCATGCGTTTTGGGGAACGTGAACCAACCTCCATTGCTCATGGTTTGGGGAGATTCACTGCTATGGGAAATGGTGCCCCCACTTGCCTGTGGTTTAGGGGAGGGGAGCCGTTTTCTTTTGATTTTGTGAGAAAGTTTCAGGGACTAAGGTTCCCACACTAAGCCCCTCTTTTTCCTCTAATCCCCCTCCTCTCCCCATCTCCTCCTCCCCATCCCCCCATCCTACCTCCTTTCCCTTCCCACAGCACTTGTATATATTTCTTCAGATTTATTACTCCATTTATTTTGCTTGAACATATTTAGTATTATATTTATTTTGTTAATTATGTGCATATAGCTGTAATTCTATTTGTTCTGTTGATTTTAACACCTGTTTACATGTTTTGTTTCGTTGTCTATCTCCCCCTCTAGACTATGAGCCCGTTGTTGGGTAGGGACCATCTCTATATGTTGCCGACTTGTACTTTCCAAGCGCTTAGTACAGTGCTCTGCACACAGTAAGCGCTCAATAAATGCGATTGATTGAATGAATGAATGAATGAATGAAGATTCTGGTACATCTTTGCCAGCCCCAGTTCTTGAGGGAAGAATGTAAGGCCATTAGCTGGTCAGACAACAGGGAAGCTAATTCAATTTTCTTCTCTCCAAGAGAGTAACTGTCTGAGTAGGGGACCAGTTTGGGGAGTTTTCCTTGATGAATCTGGGACACAATTCCAGCCTGCTAGGACTATTCTGACTTGGGCCAAGTTAGCTCCAACCAACAGTCAGTTTACCTCACAAAATCTAGAATCTCCATTCCTGGGCTTACTGTACTGCTGTCATTCATGTTCATTTGTTGAATTCCTCAATTGTTTCTGTGGGTGGCATCAGATCTTGCCTGAACATCTGGCTCTGGGTCTTTGGTAACAAACAGATTGAAGTTGAAAAGACATTGGGCAGGGCCCCTCCAGGGCTCCCACAAACACCACTGCCTTGGGGGCAGTAAAATGTCACCTAGTTTCTCCATGATGTGGTCCAGAATCTGCCTGCCTGTCTGGCTGGAGTCCTAGTTAGACATATCTGAGGTGCTTGGGGACACTTTCAGCTCCTTAGCTCCCTCCTCCACCACCCCATTTTGAGTTTCCCTTTCCACCCCTCTGAGAGACCCGTTTCAAGACTTCAGTTTTGGTATGGCTGGGAAGAAGAGAGAGAGAAAAAAAACAGAGAGAGAGAGAGAGATCAACTTATAGTTCCTCATTCATTATCCACTTAGGCAAATCGGAGAATCATCATGGCCTAGTGGGAAAAGCCTGGACCTGGGAATCAGATGACCAGGCTTCTATTATCAGCTCCATCATTTGTCTGCTGTGTGGCCTTAGGCAAGTCACTTAACTTCTCTGTGCCTTAGTTTCCTCATTTATAAAATGAGTATTAAATCCTACTCTTTCCTTCTTAGATGGTGATCCCCCACTGGGACAAGGAGTGTTTCCAATCTGAGTATTGGAGTGTGTCCAATCTTGTGTATCTACCACAGCGTTTAGTACAATGCTTGGCACATAGTAAATGCTTAACAAATACCATAAATAAATTCCCCCAAGGGTCCAGCCATATTTTTCTCAAAGTTGGCAAGGTTATTCCCGAGCTCTCTTACCCTTCCCATCTGAAAGGTCTCTGCCTAAGTCTGGCACCTGGGTGTAGTGTCTGTAGTTCTCCATCCCAGTGTGCTCAGTCACAAGAGCTTCAGAAATGGAGCTACACCCGTAGCTCCGCAAACTGTCCCGCTGTGTGCACCCCCGCCCCCCGCCGGCCTCAGAACTGCTGTGAGTCTCGTGGTTTTGTCCACCTCCTGAGAACAAAACTTTCTGAAGCAGAAGATGTCAGAGCTGATAAGGTCCAAAGGAACTTCGGCCAGGGAGACCAGGAGTGGGATGGGATGAAAAGCAGGTAATTTGAATGGGAACCATGTGTTTTCTGTGATGGGTTACCTGAACGTTGATTTTATGAACCATTTTTTTTGTAAAACGTAATCAACCAGTCATTTATTGAGTGCTTACTGTTGTGCAGAGCACTGTATTGAGCATTTAGGAGAGAACAATAAAACAACAAAACCGAGTTGGTAGATAAGTTTCCTGCTCATAACAAGCTAACATTTTAGAGGGGAAAACAGGCATTAGTATAAATAAATGATTTAATGCTATATACATACGTGCTGTGGAGTTGAAGGTGGGGGGCAGTTAAATGAAGGGAGTAAATCCAACTGCAGAGGCAATGCAGAAAGGAGTGGGAGAAGAGGAAATGAGGGCTTAGTCAGGGAAGACCTCATGGAGGAGTTGTGCTTTCAGTATGGCTTTGAAGATGGGGAGAGTAATTGCCTGTTGGATATGAAGAGAGAGGGAGTTCAAGGCCAGAGGCAGGATCTGAGTGAGTGGCAAAATAGATAAGATCAAGGTACTTTGAGTAGGTTGGCATATAGGAGTGTGATATGAGGTCTGATCTGTAGTAGGAGAACAGAGAGATGAGGTAGGAGATAAAGAGATGAGGTCGAGGGGGCAAGTTGATTGAGTTCTTTACAGTTAATGGTAAGGAATTTCTGTTTGATGCGAAGGTGGAACGGCAACCACTAGAGCAGAGGAGATTTTAGGGGAAACAAGTCTGAGAGATTCAATTTTCTCAATAAAGTAGGTAGCTAGGTCATTAGGGAGGATGGATGGGGGAGTTGGAGAGGAAAGTTAATGTCCGGACCAACTGGTGAGGGCAACAGACATGGATGTCAATTAGGGTGGAGAAATAATTTAGCCGGGCAGAGGAGAGGGCAGAGTCAAAGCAAGCAAAGGTGAACTTGATCCAGGCAAGTGATTCAGGCAGCAAAGTGAAGTAAGGGTGAAGTGGGAATAGACAGGAGACAGGAAGGTTAGTAAAGAGGCTGACATAGAAACTGAAGTAGAATAGGCTTGCCATGGTAATTACCAAGGATTAATGTTGTCACAGTTTGGATGTAGATGAAAGGGAGGATTTTAGTGATGCTGTGAATGTTGAACCAACATGATTTAGTGAGTTTTTGAATATATGGTTTTAGTGAGGCATAGTTAACACCAAGGCTTTGGGATAGTGAGACAGGAAGGCTGGTGGAGCTGTCTTGAAGTGATGGGATAATTGTGGGGGAACAGGGTTTGGGTGTGAAGACAAAGAGTTCTATTTTGGACATGTTAAGTTTGAGTGGTTGGGAGGACATCCAAATAGAGATTTCCTGAAATACATGTGAGGCTTCCCGAGGAGGAGAGAGATCAGGGCTGGAGTTGTAGATTTAGGAATTCATTCATTTGCATTTATTGAGTTCTTATTATCTGCAGAGCACTGTACTAAGCACTTGGGAGAGTACAAAACAACAATAAATACACAGTCTTTCTCTATGAGGAATCATCCACATAGAGGTGATAGTTGAAGCCATGGGAACAAATGAGTTCTCCAAGAGAGTGTAGATGGAGAATAGAAGAGGACCCAGTGAGTGACTCCCACAGTTGTGGGAGGGGAGAGGAGGCAGAGGAGGAACCCATGAAAGAGACTGAGAATGAGCAACTAGAGAGACAGGAGGTGAGCAAGGAGAGGACAGTGTCAGTGAAGCCAAGGAGAAGGTGGTGGTCAACAGTATTGAAGGTAGCTGAGAGGTCAAGAAGTATTAGGATGGAGTAGAGACCACTGGATTTGGTAATAATAATAAGTGTCAGGCACTGTTCCAAGTTCTGAGGTAGATACAAGGTAATTGGGTTGAACACAGTCCCTGTCCCACATTCAGTTCACTGTCTTAATCTCCATTTCACAGATGAAGTAGCTGAGACAGAGAGAAGTGAAGTGACCTGCCCAAGGTCACATGGCAAACAAGTGATGGAGTCGGGACTAAAACTCAGGTCCTTCTGACTCCCAGGCCTTTACTCCATCCACTAGGCTGTGAGATGATTATGACCTTTGAGACGGTGGTTTCTTTGGCACGAAGGGCGTGGAAGTCACATTAAAGGGGGTCAAGAAAAGACTTGGAGGAGAGAAACGTGAAACAGCCACTGTAGGCAACTCACTCAAGGAGTTTGAAGACGATTGGTAGGAAGGAGTTGGAACAGTAATGGGAGGTAGTCGAAGGGCCAATGGAGAGTTATTTTAGGATAAGAGAAGCATGGCCTCATCTTTATAACATTACTAAAATCTAGCCTTTCTACTATATTAATACAATCAGTCATCCTATCCCGCTAGATGACTGCATCAGCCTCCTTTCTGACCTTCCAACCTGCTGCCTCTCCCCACTCCAGTCCTTAATTAGCTCCGCTGCACGGATCATCTTTCTACAGAAACGTACAGGATATGTCACTGCCCCCCCTCCTCAAAATTCTCCAGTGATTGCCTATCCACCTTGATAGTAAACAAAATTCCTCACCATTGGCTTTAAAGCTCTCCATCCCCGCGCCCCCTCCTGCCTCAATTCATTTCTCTCCTCTACAACCCAGCCTGCAACTTGACTCCTCAGGTGCTAACCTTCTCACTGTGCCTCCATCTCTCTTGTCCTGCCTCTTACCCCTGGCCCATGTTCTACCATTGACCTGGAACACTCTGCCTCCTCAAATCTGCCAGACAATTACCCTCCCATCCCGACTTCAATGCCTTACCGAATGAACACCTCCTTTAGGAGGCCATCTCAGGCTAAGCCCCACTTCTCCTCATCTCCCATTCCTTTCTGCGTCTCCCTGATTTGCTCCCTTTGCTCTTCCCACCTCCCTGCCCCAAAGAACTTATATATATATATATATATATATATATATATATATATATATATATGTATATAAGTTCTTATATATATATATCTGCAATTGTATTTATTTATATTTATGTCTGTTTATTTGTATTGCTGTCTGCCTCTCCCCAGCTAGACTGTGAGCTCGTTCTGAGCAGGAATTTTCTCTCTTTATTTTTGTATTGTACTTTTCCAAGCGCTTAGTACTGTGCTGTGCATAAAGTAAGTGCTCAATTAAAACGATTGAATGAGTCAATGAAGTTGTGTGGAAGAGGCCATTGGAGAGAGAACAGTTGAAGATGGCAGTTAGGGAGGGGGTAAATGCTTTCAAAAGTGCAAAGGGATAGGGTCTGGTGCAAAGTTGGTGGGTTTAGATTTCGAGAGAAGGAAGGAGACCTCTTCTTGAGATACTGCTGGGAAAAATGTGAGAGTTGAAGAAAGGGCAGGAGGGAGGAGGGAATGGAAAGAAGCAGAGGAGATTTTAGGGGGATAAACCCTGAAGGGTTCCCATTTTCTCACTGAACCCTTGAAAGAGGGTTCTTTCTCATTTAAAGAGGCCAGGTCGTTAGGTGTAAGAGAAAGAGATGGGGAATCAGGGTGGAAGTTTGGAGGGAGGCAGAGGTTAAAAAAGGAGACACTTTCACCCCGATGAATAGGTCAGTAATTCCAAAAATCCACGACATTTATTGAGCACTCAATGTGTACAGAGGCTTGCACTAAAGCTCTTGGAGATTACAATACAATAGAATTGGTAGATACCATCCCTGAGCACAGCGAGCTTACGCTCTAGAAGAGGAGCAAGACATTAAAATAAATTTTACATAGTAGAGGTAACAGAAGATAAATATATGAACTTCAGTGCAGAATGGCTTTAGGTGGTATATGTCTCAAGTGAACTGCATACAAAGCTGTCCGCAGAATGAGCGGTCGACACACTGAGCACAGATGGCTTAATAATAATTATGGTATTGATTAAGCACTTACTATGTGCCAAACACAGTTCTCTGCGCTGGGGTAGGTAACAAAGTCATCAGGTTGTTCCACGTGAGTCTCACAGTCTTAATCCTCATTTTCTAGGTGAGGTAACTGAGGCACAGAGAATCAATCAATCAATCAATCGTATTTATTGAGCACTTACTGTGTGCAGAACACTGTACTAAGCGCTTGGGAAGTACAAGTTGGCAGCATATAGAGACAGTCCCTACCCAACAGTGGGCTCACAGTCTAAAAGTTAAGAGAAGTTAAGAAGTTAAGTGGCTTGCCCAAGGTCACATAGCAGGCAAGTGGTGGAGATGGGATCAGAACCCACGACCTCTGACTCCCAAGCCCATGCTTGTTCCACTAAGCCATGGTGCTTCTCAACATGGGCGGGAGTTGAACACAGCCTTTACTTTGCATAAGCCCACTCCTGGCTAAAAGGGAGCTCCCCTTGGCCATTCCGAAGATGCTCCCACAGGAGCAAACCCTCCTTAGTCTCCGTATTGTTCGACAGGTTCTGAGACTTCTCACTGCTGATTGAGCACGAAGTTGGCATCCCTTGTTCTCCGGTGGTCTCTGTTCATCATACTTAGTCCCTCCTCCAATGGTTCATTGATCTCCGTGTCGTGGTCTGATCCACCATCTTAGAGCCATGTGGCCTGACGATGGGGGGAGGAACCGCCAAAACATTAAGTTTTTTGGCGAGCCCCATCTCTATGCTGCGAGGCCACCTTGGACCCCAACCTCAGCAGAGCTCAACCCAGACCGCGATTTGGCCAGGGAGGGGAAGGAACAACGAGGAAACTACTTTTGGTCTGGACTCCGTGTTAGAAGCAGCCTGGGGATGCCCCGAAGCAGCAAAGATTCTATGCGTGGGGCTCTGGGTTAAAGATCAGGTGGGGCTCACCTCTTTGACCCAGATCACAAGCCTGGGAGGGGAAGGGTAACACCCACCTCCGAGCCCAAAATCCTAGTGAAGAGGCGAAGGGCTGTACAGTCAATTGTTATGGGGTCAGGTTCGGGTCATGGATGAGGGCTCTGGGAAACGGAGGAGTCACAGGAAAGAGAACAATTAAGGGGATTGAAGGCAACTACCACAATCAAATAGAGCCAAGCAACCTTCCATAAGGAGACTAAGGGTCTTTCCTTGAGCATGATGGGAAACACTCTGATCCTGTCTCCCAAGACATCAGTTAGGGAAAGAGCAAAGCCGCAGCCCTGGACCCTAGTGTCCTATAGCCAGAGGCCGGGCAGAAGAGGAAACCTCAACCCCTCCTCCCTCAGGGCCCTGAACTCAGAGACCGAGTTGCCCCAGATGGCAGCTCCTCTGTCGCCCACCTACAGGGAGGAGGGTGTGAGGAGCAGGTCTTGACGTCTGTTTCTCTCCCACCTCCCCATTAGACTCTGAGGTAGAGCACTGCCTCTACCCCGGCTACAAGCATCTCGTCACCTCAGGAACTTCTTTGAGTTTCTCCACTATATCTGCCATACCCTGCTTTGCAATTTCATTTGCTCAAACCCACGGGGATGTGTGTCCAGAGCAGCCACTCCACTACATTGGGAATCATCTGGCCCCAGCCTGGGGTGTTCTCCCAGAAAACACGGCAGATGGCTGCAGCCATCATGGTAGGAATCCAGCCTGGAGGAGGCAAGAGCCCAGGAGGCCATGGGACAAATACCCCAGTGATCCACAGGAGCATCCAGGCCTGACATCTGATTCAGATTTGCCCCTGGATCCCTGCTGGTTGTCCCTGACAGGGTTTCCTTCTCCTTTTGTACTGCCATTGCAATAAAATTGAGGTTGAGAAAAATGTTGGGTGATGAAAACAACAATCTTGAACTAATGTACCGGAGATCATTTCCTCTACAAACACTCCCAGATATTCCTGGCTGGCCACAGTAGAATAATTTAGCACTTGGGGACCAAGTTGCAGCCAAGATACCCGGTACCAGAGACCATAATGTCTGTCTCCCTGCTTCTAGACTGTGAGCCCGTTGTTGGGCAGGTATTGTTTCTATTTGTTGCTGAATTGTACTTTCCAAGCGCTTAGTACAGTCCTCTGCACACAGTAAGCATTCAATAAATATGATTGAATGAATGAATGAAAGAAGAAAGATCTCTCTGGCCACCGTGGCCTTCCTCTTGGTGCTCTGGTATACGGGGAGGAAGGAGGCCCAGGCACTATAGATCACCAGCATACTGAACATGATGAACTTGGCCTTGTTGAAGCTGTCAGTCAGCTTCCTCCTGCCTGGCCAGAAAAGCCACAGTGAAACTCACCAAAGTCAGATCAAAGATATTCTGAGAATTACAGCTTCTTCTGACTTCCCCAGATCATTCATTCATTCATTCAGACATATTTATTGAGCGCTTACTGTGCACAGAGCACCGTACTAAGCGCTTAGTAATAGATCCAAAAGGTGTCCTCAGTCTGAGGCAAATCATTTCAGGCCCAGAACAGTTCTGGATGACACTACGGCCAGACAGACTCTCACCTTCTCTGTCCCCAGAGCAAGGCCAACTCTTATCCCCTTATCACTGCAGTCAATCAGTGGCATCTACTGAACAATTTCTGTTGGCAGAACACTCTTTTAACCCTAGGGAGTGAACAATACAGTAGGTGAACACCCTCCCTGCCCACATGCAGCCTACAGTCTAACCAGTGAGACAATCAAGAAAAGCAATTACGAACAGGAGAAGCAATAGAAGATGTATATACGAGGGCTCTGCAGTGAATATCAAAGTGCTAGGGAGAAAGTACACAAGTGAAAAAGAGATGCAGAAGGGAGAACTACAGTGGGGAGGTGAGAGGTTAGAAAAGGAAGGTTTCCTAGAAGAGATATGATTTTAATAGAGTTTTAAAGATGGAGAGAGCTATATGCTATCAGATATGAAAGGGGAGGGAATTTCCAGTCGAGAGAGAGGATGTGAAAAAAGAGCGAGCTGCGAGAGAAATAAGGTGGAATACAGTAAATAACGTCCCTTTAGAGGAGTAAAGTCTATGGACTAGGTTGCAGTGGGAGATTAGAGAGGATAGGTCGGAGGGGGAGGGTTGATTGATTGCTTTAAAGCAGATAGCAAAAAGTTTCTATTCGATACAGAGAACGATGGGCAACCCCTGGGGTATTTTGAGGGGTTGGTGGCTCTTATCTCTCTGGTCGTTCATTCTCAGTCTCCTATGCGGCTCCTCCTCCCCCTCCCATCCCCGTACTGTAAGGGTTCCTCAAGGGTCACTTCTTGGTCCCCTTCAGTTCTCTATCTACATCCACTCCCTTGGTGAACTCATTCATTTCCACGGCTTCAGCGATATCTCTACACTGTTGACACCCAAATCTACATCTCTGCCCCTGCTCTCTCTCCCTCCCTTCAGACTAGTGTCTCTCCTGCCTTCAGGACATTTCCATCTGGATGTCTGCCCACCATCTAAAACTCAATATGTCCAAGACTGAACTCCTTATCTTCCCTCCCAAACCCTGCCCTCTCCTTGATTTTCCAATCAATGTAGACGGCACTACCATCCTTCCCGTCTCGCAAGCCCACAACCTTGGCATCATCCTCGACTCTCCTCTCTCGGTCACCTCTCACATCCAATCTGTCACCAAAACCTGCCGGTCTCACCTCCACAACATCGCCAAGATCTGCCCTTTCCTCTCCATCCAAACCGCTACCCTGCTGGTTCAATCTCTCATCCTGTCCCGACTGGATTACTGCATCAGCCTCCTCTCTGATCTCCCATCCTCCTGTCTCTCCCCACTTCAATCTAGACTTCATGCTGCTGCCCGGATCATCTCTGTACGGAAATGCTCTGGGCATGTTACTCCCCTCCTCAAAAATCTCCAGTGGCTACCAGTCAACCTATGCATCCGCAGGAACTCCCCACTCTCGGCTTCAAGGCTCTCCATCACCTCGCTCCCTCCTACCTCACTTCCCTTCTTTCCTTCTACAGCCCAGCACACCACTCTCTGCTCCTATGCCGCTAACCTCCTCACTGTGCCTCGTTCTCGCCTGCCCGCTGTCAAACCCCGGCCCACGTCCTCCTCCTGGCCTGGAATGCCCTCCCTCCACACATCGGCCAAGCTAGCTCTCTTCCTCCCTTCAAAGCCTTACTGAGAGCTTGCCTCCTCCAGGAGGCCTTCCCAGACTAAGCCTCCTCTTTCCTCTCCCCCTTCCCATACCCCCTGCCCTACCTCCTTCCCCACCCCACACCACCTTTATATATGTTTGTACAGATTTATTACTGTATTTATTTTACTTGTACATATTTACTACTCTATTTAGTTTGTTAATGATGTACATCTAGCTTCAATTCTATTTATTCTGAAGACTTGACACCTGTCCACATGTTTTGTTTTGTTGTCTGTCTCCCCCCTCTAGACTGTGAGCCCTTTGTTGGGCAGGGATTGTCTCTATTTGTTTATGAATTATACTACCCAAGCACTTAGTACAGTGGTCTGCACACAGTAAGCGCTCAGTAAATACGATTGAATAAATGAATGGGCCTGGACTGGAGTGGGGAAAGCCTGGAGGCAGGGAGGTCAATGAGAACGCTGAGCCTCCTTGGGGGATAAGACATATGCCTGGACCTGCATGGATACAATATGGACAGAGATGAAGGGGCAGGTTATAGAGATGCTGTGAAGGGAGAACGGACAAGAGTTAGTGACTAATTGGAGTTGCACACTGAAAGGCAAATAATGAGGTTTGGGAGCCCCAGAACTCCCTTCACCAACAGACACCACCCAGGGATCACCACCTGGGAAAGATGCCAACATGACAGGCTTCAGGATCTTCCATGAACTGAGCAGGAGCTCAAAATGTATAGGATCTATTCATTCATTCAATCATATTTATTGAGCACTTACTGCGTGCAACGCACTGTACTAAGCACTTGGGAGAGTAAAATGTAACAGTAAACAGACGTTCCCTGCTCACAGTGAGCTCACAGTCTAAAAGGGGGATACTAATAATTGCACTTTCTAAGCACTTACAATGTGTCAAGCACTGTACTAAGTGCACTAAATGCAAGGTAATCAAATGGAACAAAGACCATGTTTCTCATGGGGCTCATAATCTTAACCCCATTTTACAGATGTGGTAACTGAAGTACAGAGAAATTTAGAGACTTGCCCAAGTGGTAGAGCTGGGATTAGAACCCAGTTCCCTCTGACTTCAAGGCCAGTGCTCTATCTACTAGGCCATGTTTCTTCTCCCAAACTAGGGTCCCTTCCCTTTACCTGCTCCTACAGAAAGATTCCCAGGCTGTGCCCTAATAATAATTTGCTGTTTGCTTATTATGTGCTCAGCATTGGACTAAGCACTGGAAGAGATAAAAGATAATTATGCTGGAACAGTCTCTGTCCCACATAGGGCTCACAGCCCATCTCCCTGAGTCTAACCACAGTTCTAGGGCCCATCTCTAAAGCAACGAATTGAGTTGGGGATTGGCAGTGCCTCAGCCTGAAGTATTCTGGGAAAAACAGTCGAGGTTGTGGACATGGGATGAAGCTGGCATCATCATTCTGCACATGCATAAAAGGGATGAGGGGCAGTGTCCCCAGAGTCTGGTAATGGTTGTAAATATTGTTATCTTTTTCTTTCCAATAAAGTGGAAGCACCTGGTGGTCCAGGAATGTATCATTTCATTATTCTGCATTTCCCAACAGCCTTCTGTAGTAAACCTCTCCTTCACTTACCAGTAATTATAATTGGGGTATTCATTCATCACTTAATGTATGACAAACACTGTAGCAAGCACTGGAGTAGGTAGATACAAGATAATCAGGTGGGGCACAGCCCCAGTACCACATGGGGGCTCATGGCTAAAAGTGGAAGGGAGAATAGGTAATTAATC
Source organism: Tachyglossus aculeatus (assembly GCF_015852505.1). NCBI lineage: Eukaryota > Metazoa > Chordata > Mammalia > Monotremata > Tachyglossidae > Tachyglossus > Tachyglossus aculeatus. The sequence goes on from NW_024045090.1 coordinate 2,185,038, forward strand.
TTCAATCAGTGCTACTTATTGAGCACTTAATTTGGATAACATACTGTACTATGCATTTGGGAAACTACAGTACAGGTGGTAGGCACAATCCATGATCGTCAATCCTATTATACAGCTAAGGATCCAGAAAAACAGAGAAGTTAAGCAACTTGTCCAAGGTCAAGCCATAAGCAAGAGAGAGAGACAAATTTAGAATCCAGATCCCCTGACTGCCAGGCATGCGCTGTTTCTAAAGGCCACACTGCTTCTTGATAAGAGATCTGGCACTCATCATCAAGGTGCTTTACTGTCTGAGAAATCAGGAGGAGCGGGGAACCTGAGTCTAGCCTGGCTCGGAAAGAATGAGTGAAGCTCTGGATGGCCACGCCCCAACTCGGGAAGACCCAAGCCCCTGGTGGAGTTGAGAGGAAGAACCACAGATGATAAAATCCATCTAGTCCTACCTGTTTCTATCCAATTTTCCCACAAGTTTGTGGTCTGGGGCTCATGGCCCAGAGTTCATGCCATACCCAAGTTTGTTCTGTGAGTGCAGGTGGCCTCCCCCTTAGCCCATGGTGGGAATGTGCCCTGAGTCTCTGTCTAGCCCCTCACCTCAGCTATGCAAGACGTTCTCCTTGCCTGGAGGTGCAAGATGAGGCTGTGGATAAGCGAGAGTTGGGGACTTGGTTGACCAGGCCGAGTGGGGGCTTGGCTGGCTAGGGTGAGGGGCAGGACTGGGATGAATAATAATAATAATGATAATAATAATAATAATAATAATAATAATAATAATAATAATAGTATTGGTTAAGCACTTACTTTGTGCAAAGCACTGTTCTATCGAATCCAGTTCTGCAGGACAAAGTTAGGCACCAGTAACTGGCTCTTCCTGAGAAACATTTTGGCGTTGTACTTGGGTTGTGTCTGAACACAAAATCTGCTAATGGACAATTCTTTCCTGATGCTGGACCAGCCTCATCCAGAGCTGGTCCCAGGAACGTCTTAGTAACAATAATAATAATTATGATCTTTCTTAAGCAGTTACTGTGTACCAAGCTCTGTTCTAAGCTCTGGGGTAGATACAAGGTAATCAGGTTGCCCCAAGTGGGGTTCACAGTCTTAATCCCCATTTTACAGATAAGGTAACTGAGGCACTGAGATGTTAAGTGGCTTGCCCAAGCTCACACAGCAGAAAGGTGGCAGAGCCAAGATTAGAACCCACGTCCTTTGGCTCCCAAACCCGGGCTCTTTCCACTAAGCCACTCTGCTTCTCTTAATTATGGTATCTGTTAAGTGCTAACTATGGCCTAGCTCTGTGCTAAGCGCTGGAGTAGATACAAGGTAATCAGGTTGTCCCAAATGGGGCTCACAGTGCTTAATCCCCATTTGACAGATGAGGTAACTGAGGTCCTGAGAAGAAGTAGCTTGTCCATGGTCACAAAGCAGACAAGTAGCAGAGCTGGGATAAGAACCCACGTCCTCTCACTCCTAAGCCCGTACATGCTCTTTCCTAAGAACCCACGTCCTCTAACTCCTAAGCCATGCTGTCTTGGTTCATCATTATAGCTGAGGCAGCCCAGATCTGAGGGGTTCAGTGTGGGAGGGCAATTTAGGGGAGAGAAGTTCAGGCTCACGCCCCAAATGGAATGTGCTCTGTTGTTAGAGAAAACATGAGAGATGGAGCCGCTTTCCCAGGCAGTGACGTTGTGGCATTGTCTGTTTTGGTACCAGGTACACTCAATGTAGGAAGCAGGGTGATCTCACAGCTTAGGTGAGGATGTTGGAAGTGGCCTCCTCCCAGAGGGCTGTCTTTCCTGGCTACAGTAGCCTCTGCTTTGGCGACCAGGGAAGGGAGTCTGGGAGGCTCAGGCTCAGTACCTGACACTTTATGACCTTATCACTCTTCCAGCCTTCTGCTTGATGCTCACTACTGACGTCCCTGTGACAGACGAGATAGACACCGGTGACAAGGGAAATACTCCTGAGAGGTCCCCCCCCCCACCACCCCGACCTCTAACTCTACCCTTGAGCCTGGAGCAAAATTTACCAAGATTTGTTGTTTTCTGGGGAAGGACCCAGTCTCCTCTTCCCCTTCCCATTTTATCAGGTCCCAGCCTGAGCCCGTGGCCTTGGTGGAGCCGGGGAGCTCTGAGAACTGTTTCTGCCCGGGAGCTCCATACCTAAGTCTCTGCACCTTCTACCAAAACACAGACTGGAAATAAACTTGTCATCTTCTCTGCCGACGCTGGCTCATCAGGAGGCTGACGACAGGAGTGGGAGGGAGTTGTTTCACTAGTCAACAGTGTCAGCCCCATGCTTGATGATGGGGTTGGCATTGATTGCATCAGGCAGGAGGCTGGGAGAGGTGACAAGTTCAGAAAGTTTCAGGGAGATTGATGAGCTGAGAATTTACCGATTCCCATCCCCAATCCCCCGCAGCAGAGGACCCTACAGCCAGATTGGGCAACCCCCAACACGCAGGGCAAGGTGGGGAGGGGACAATTCTTGGTGTGGCCTGAGCTGCGGGGCGTTTCCCTGATTCCTTCACGCCCAACTCTTCCAGCACTAATACAGACATCACCCTCTGGTTCTTACAGTCTAGCCCTATAGACTATATGCAACCTGTAGACAGGGAACATGTCAAATAATTCTGTACATTGTGCCAATTGCTTAGTTCAGTGCTCTACACACAGCAAGCTTTCAATAAATAAAACTGATGGATTCATTAAATGACTGATTCGTTCTAACCTGCTCATGTCTCCCCTATCCTAAACAAACCCTCCCTTGATCTCATGACTCCCTCCAGTTATCTTCCTCTTACTATTCCTCCCCAAATTACTTGAAGGAGCTGTTTACATCTGCTGCCTCCACCTCCTCTCCTCCAATTCTCTCCTTGCCCCCATCCAATCTGGCTTTCACCCACTGTGTGTCACAGATATTGTCCTCTTAAAGGCAGACAATGATCTCCTTCTTGCCAAGTCCAGTGGCTTCTACTCCATCCTAATATTCCTCCACCTTTCATCTGCCTTCGACACTGTCAACCACCACCTTCTCCTGGAAACATTATCGAAGCTTGGCTTCAGTGACACTGTCCTCTCCTGGGCCTCCTCCTATCCCCCTGGTCGCTCTTTCTCAGTTTCTTTCATGGGCTACTCCTGTGCCTACCACCCACTAAATGTGGGAGTTCCTCAAGGTTCAGTTCTGGGTCCTCTTCTTTTCTCCATCAAAACTCACTCTCTTGAAGTACTCATTCATTCCCTTGACTTCAACAACCATCGCTACGTGGATGTTTCCCAAATCTACTTCTCCAGCCCTGTTCTCTCTCCATCTCTGCAGTCTCACATTTCATTCCTGTTTTAGGACATCTCTACTTGGATATCCCACCAACGCCTGAAATTAATCGCATCCAAAACAGAACTCCTTTTCTTTAAAATGGTTTTTATTCAACACTTATTATATGCCTGCAACTGTACTAGCACTAGAGTAGATACAAGGTAATCAGTTTGGACCAAGTCTTAGTTCCACATGAAGCTCAAATCTTCATCCCCATTTAAAAAGATGAGGCAACTGAAGTGACTTGCCTAGGGTCACACAGCAGAGAAATGGCACAACTGGGATTAGAACTCAGATCCTTCTGATTCCCAGCCCTGTCCTCTATCCATTAAGTTGCACTGCTACTCAGTGTTTTCTCTACAGAACCATTCAGTGCATATTTCCCCACTCCTCAGGAACCTCCAGTGGTTGTCCATCCAACTCTTCATCAAACAGAAACTCCTTAGCAATGGTTTTGAAACACTCAATTACCTTGTCCCTTCCTGTCTTACCTCCTCAATTTCCTATCGCTACTCAACCTGCATATTTCTCTCCTCTAATGCCAATTTACTCCCTGTACCTTGATATCAATTATCTCACAACTGACACCCTCGCCCCCCTCGCCCACGGCTTGCCTGCCTCCATCCCGGAATGTTCTTCTTCTTTATATCCAGCAGTCAACAATTACCCTTTTACACTTAAAAGCATTATTAAGGCAAATCTCCTCCAAGACCCCTTTTCTGACTAATCCCTCCTTTCCTCTTTTCCCATTCCCTTCTGTGTCACCCTGATTTATTCCTTTTTTCCCTGCCTCCAACGCCACCGTATTTTTGTACATTTTTGTAATGTCTTCATTTATATTAATGTCTTTCTCTCCTTCTAGAATGCGAGCTTGTCATGGGAAGGGAATGTGTCTGTATATTGTTGTACTGTACTCTCCCAAGTGCTTAGTACACTGCACATAGTAAATGCTCAATAAATCTGTTGAATGACTGATCACTTTCTCTGCCCTCAAAGCCGTTATTACAAGCAGATCTCCTCCAAGAGGCCTTCCCTACCTAGGCATTCATTTCCTCTTCTCCCACTCCCTTCTGTGTCTCCTTCGTATTTGGATTTACAACCTTCATGAACACAACAGCACTTATGCATATATCCACAATTTATTCATCCGTGTTAACGTCTATCTCTCCCTGAAGACTGTAATCTTGTTGTGGGCAGGGAACATTTCTGCCAACTCTGATATACTGTATTCTTCCAAGCACTTAGTACAGTGCTCAGCAAACAGTAAACAATGCATTTGATCGATTGATTGATCAATTGATGAGACTTTATAATCTTCTGTATAGAGTGGCCAGGTTTGGCAGCTGGGTCTCAGACTTTGTATAAGCTTTGTATAGGTTTCCTGAGATTTGCTGTTTTGGCGTCTTAGGCAGAAGGGGGAGGTTAATAATAGTAAAGCGTTTGAAGAGGAGCAGAAACAGGACTGAAATTCAACTTGGGCTATTGTTACTTAATAAGTGAGTAAAACATACTGACATCTGACATTCATTCATTCATTCATTCAATCGTATTTATTGAGCACGTACCGTTTGCAGAGCACTGTACTAAGCGCTTGTGAAGTACAAGTCGGCAACATATAGAGATGGTCCCTACACAACAAGAAGCTGATATCTACCCCAGTGCTTCAGTACAGTGCCTTAAAGTGTATAAACAGTGCCTGGAAAATAGTAAGGGCTTGACCAATGCCATTTACATAAAGAAGAGTGGTAGCCCACATTGGGTCTCCAACAGTGCTCGGCACACAATAATAACAATAATGATGGCATTTGTTAAGCGCTTACTATGCACAAAACACCGTTCTAAGAGCTGGGGGGATACAAGGTGATCAGGTTGTCCCACGTGTGGTGCACAGTCTTAGTCTCTTAGACTTCTCTTAGAGAAGCAGCGTGGCTCAGTGGAAAGAGCATGGGCTATGGAGTCAGAGGTCATGGGTTCAAATCCCTGCTCTGCCAATTTTCAGCTACCTGACTTTGGACAAGTCATTTAACTTCTCTGTGCTTCAGTTACCTCATCTGTAAAATGGGGATTAAGACTGTGAGCACCCCCGTGGGACAGCTCGATCACCTTGCAACCTCCCCAGAGCTTAGAACAGTGCTTTGCACATAGTAAGCGCTTAATAAATGCCATTATTATTATTATTATTATTATTATTATTATTATTAATCCCCATTTTACAGATGTGGTAACTGAGGCTCAGAGAAGTTAAGTGACTTTCCCAAGGTCACACAGCAGACATGTGGCAAAACCGGGATTAGAACACATGACATCTGACTCCCAATCCCGTGCTCTTTCCACTGAGACATGCTGCTTCTCTATAGGCTTTCAACAAATACTACTGTGTGTCCTAGTGAAAACAACATCGGGCAGAGTTAGGAGTTTGTTTATCAATGAAAATGCATCTTTACAGAAAGCAATCCTGCTCTCAGGCAAATTTCTCCAAGTTAATACCACTGCTCAGAGCTGATTTTGCCCTGGTTCATCAGGAATTTCTAGGACAGACCAGTCAGGAGGTGAGGCAGGGTTGCGTTTAGTACCCTTAATCAAGGGGAAGGGTAACTGGAGTGGGGAGTGGGAATTATGATTTGTGGAGTCAGTGGCAGTGTGGTGTTGGGCCACCATGAGGGATGTTAGGGTTTATGGACTCAGTGGTGAGGTGGAGTGGGGCTGGATGGAGGGAAGGGGTTATAGATTATGGAGTCAGTGGTGGGATGAGGAGGGGAAAGGGTGAGGGGTGGAATTCATGGTTTATGGAGTCAGGTGTGGGGTGGAGTGGGCAGTCATGATGTGAGTCGGTCAGGCTGTCATATTTATTCAGTGCTTACTTTGTGCAGAGCACTCTACCAAGTACTTGGGAGAGTACAGTATAACAATATAACAGACCACCCACAATGTGCTTAGAGAGTAGAATGGGAGACAGGCAGTAATATGAATGACTAAAATTACAGATATGGACATAAGTATAGGATGGGGGGATGAGTAAAAGGAACAAGTCAAGGTGATGAAGAGAGAAGTGGGAGAAGAGGAAAGGAGGGCTTAGTCAGGGAAGGTCTCTTGGCACAAGGTGAGGAAAGTAATTGTCTGATAAAAAGAGGGAGGGCATTCCAAGCCGGAGACAGGATGTGAGCAAGAGTTCGGCAGTGAGATGGATGAGATCGAGGTACAGTGAGAAGGTTAGCGTTAGAGAAGCAAGGTGTGTGGGCTGGGTTGTAGTAGGAGAGTAGTGAAGTGAAGTGGGAGGGGACAAGGTAATTGAGTGCTTTAAAGATGATGCAAAGGAGTTTTTGTTTGATGCAGGGGTATCACATCAGCAATCATGAAGCACAGCATAGGAGCACAGCAAAAGCATTCTGCGCCCATATCCCTTAGGAAAATGTTTCATCCGACTCTCACTGCTGTTTGCCTAGAACCCACTGCCCATATCTTCTCCTTCTCAACGGTCTTAGGACCCAAACCCGAATGAAGTGAAACAGATATCCCATCCTCCACCTCTGACTCCTTCTTTGTATAATTGGGTCCACCTCTCAGAAAGGTGGGCCAATCAGATGGTGTTCTGAAAGAGAAATGGTGTCATTCGGTAAGCCAAGACCCCTCCCATGTCCGAGAGGAGGTTGACTCTCATTACTGCGGGGAAGAAGACCTGCCCCTCCCTATGAGATCAGAACCTGTGAAGCTGGGCTGCTCAGGAACAGGACTGTGCTGTTTGGGTATAGGAAGGAGCAAAGAGACAGGGTTGGGGCAGGGTGCAGATGGTAAGGCATGAGTCTGGGAAAAATGGTAGGAGAGAGGGAGTGGTGGTGATTTCTCAGGCATTATCCAAGACGTCTCATCTATTTCATATGTAGTTGTATTGGAGTGGTTAATATGATGGACATGAAATCCAATAACAAAAATAATAATTGTGGTATTTTTGGTAATTGTGGTAGAGAAGTAGCATGGCTTAGTGTCAAGACTGAGGGTTTGAGATTCAGAGGACTTGGGGTCTAATCCCTACGCTGCCACATGTCTGCTGTGTAACCTTGGGCAAGCCACTTAACTTCTCTGGGCCTTAGTTACCTCATTTGTAAAATAGGGATAAAGACTTTGAGCCCGAAGTGGAACAACCTGATCATCTCCAGATTACCTTCAGATTACCTCCAGTCTGGCTTCTGTCCCCCACATTCCACTGAACCTGCCCTCTCAAAGGTCACCAATGACCTCCTGCTTGCCAAATCCAACGGCTTATACTCTATCCTAATCTTCCTCGGCCTCTCAGCTGCCTTCGACACTGTGGACCACCCCCTTCTCCTCAACACGCTATTCAACCTTGGCTTCACAGACTCCGTCCTCTCCTGGTTCTCCTCTTATCTCTCCGGTCGTTCATTCTCATTCTCTTTTGCAGGCTCCTCCTCCCCTTCCCATCCCCTTACTGTAGGGGTTCCTCAAGGTTCAATTCTTGGTCCCCTTCTGTTCTCGTTTTACACTCACTCCCTTGGTGACCTCATTCGCTCCCATGGCTTCAGCTATTATCTCTACACTGATGACATAGAAATCTACATCTCTGCCCCTGCTCTCTCTCCCTCCCTCCAGGCTCGCATCTCCTCCTGCCTTCAGGACATCTCCATCTGGATGTCTGCCCTCCACCTAAAACTCAACATGTCCAAGACTGAACTCCTTGCCTTCCCTCCCAAACCCTGTCCTCTCCCTGACTTTCCCATGACTGTTGACGGCACTACCATCCTTCCCGTCTCACAAGCCCGTGAACTTGGTGTCATCCTCGACTCCGCTCTCTCGTTCACCCCTCACATCCAAGCTGTCACCAAAACCTGCCGGTCTGACCTCTGCAACATTGCCAAGATCCGCCCTTTCCTCTCCATCCAAACCGCTACCCTGCTCGTTCAAGCTCTCATCCTATCCTGTCTGGATTACTGTATCAGCCTCCTCTCCGATCTCCCATCCTCGTGTCTCTTCCCACTTCAATCCATACTTCACGCCACCGCCCGGATTATCTTTGTCCAGAAACGCTCTGGGCATGTTACTGTCCTCCTCAAAACTCTCCAGTGGCTACCAATCAACCTATGCATCAGGCAGAAACTCCTCACACTCGGCTTCAAGGCTCTCCATCACCTCACCCCCTCCTACCTCACCTCCCTTCTCTCCTTCTACAGCCCAGCCCGCACCCTCCACTCCTCTGCCACTAATCTCTTTACCGTGCCTCGTTCTCTCCTGTCCCGCCATCAACCCCCAGCCCACGTCAACCCCCTGGCCTGGAGTGCCCTCCCTCCCCACATCTGCCAAGCTAGCTCATTTCCTCCCTTCTAGGTCCTACTGAGAGCTCACCTACTCCAGGAGGCCTTCCCAGAAGGAGCCCCCTCCTTCCTCTCCCCCTCCTCTCTCTCTCCATCCCCCCCGCCTTACCTCCTTCCCTTCCCCACAGCACCTGTATATATGTATAAATGTTGGAATGTATTTATTACTTCATTTATTTATTTTACTTGTACATATATATTCTACTTATTTTATTTTGTTAATATGTTTTGTTTTGTTCTCTGTCTCCCCCTTCTAGACTGTGAGCCCACTGTTGGGTAGGGACCGTCTCTATATGTTGCCAACTTGTACTTCCCAAGCGCTTATTACAGTGCTCTGCACACTGTAAGTGCTCAATAAACACGATTGAATGAATGAATGAATGAATTACCTTTTATCTACCCCAGCACTTAGAAAAGTGTTTGGCATATAGTAAGCACTTAACAGATACCATGATTATTATTATTATTTGTTAAGTGCTTACTGTGTGTCAACCATTGTTCTAAATGCTGGGGAAGGTACAAGATAATCATGGTAAAAACATTCCCTGTCCCATACAGGGCTCACCATCTAAGTAAGAAGGAGAATAGTTATTGAATCTCCATTTTACAGATGAGGTAACTGAAGAATGGAGAAGTTAAGTGACTCGCCCAAGGTCACACAACAGGTACATAGCAGAGTCAGCGTTAAAATCCATGTCCTCTGATTCCGATTCCCAGGCTCAGTAATTGATTCATTCATTCAGTCGTATTCATTCATTCATTCATTCATTCATTCAATCTATCAATGGGTAAGGACCGTCTCTACTTCCCAAGCGCTTAGTACTGTGCTCTGCACACAGTAAGCACTCAATAAATACGATTAAATGAATGAATGAATGAAATACATAGAATTATAGACATGTACACATAATTAATAAAAAAATATATATTTATAAAAGTGTACATATATACAAAGTGCCGTGGGACAGAGAAGGGGGCGTAGAGCAAAGGGCAACGGGTCAAAGGTCGGGGCAATGGGGGGGAGAAGAGGAAAAGTGGGGGGTCTGGTTTGAGAAGGCCTCCTGGAGGAAGTGAGCTTTCAGTAGGGCTTTGAAGGGGGGAAGTGTGCTCATTTGGCAGGTTTGAGGAGGGAGGGAATTCCAGGCCAGAGATAGGACATGGACCAGGGGTCGATGGCAGGAGACACGAAAAAGAGGCACAGTGAGAAGGTTAGTACCAGAGGAGCGGAGCATGCAGGCTGCGATGTAGGAGAGAAGGGAGGTGAGTAACGAAGGGGCAAGGTGATGGAGTGCTTTGAAGCCAACAGTGAGGAGTTTTTCCTTGATATGGAGTTGATAGGCCACCACTGGAGATTTCTGAGAAGGAGAGGATTCTTTCCATTGGGAAACACTGCTCTATTGTCGAATCCACTGTGGCTTTGAGCCTTACCAAAGGCAAGTGTTTTTTCTTGCTTCTTCAAAATTGTTTTTAGTTGGTTCAGCTCCCAATTTCTGGATAACATTGCAAGATCTTCTATACACAGCTCTATGAATTTGGCTTGGTGACCTTTGGACATTCGAAATTTGACATCTAACCCACAGCATTTATCTACATATCTTTAAATTACTTAGTATATATCATTTATTCTTAGTAGTTTCTGTCTTCTCCTCTAGACTGTATGCTCATTGTGGGAAAGGAAACTGCGTGTATATTTTGTTGCTTTGTACTTTCCCAAACAGTACAGTGCTCTACAAACTACCGATTGATACCATTCTGAAAATAGAACTGAGAGCACCCGTTGCTAGATAACTTCCTGGGCTCCAAGGATAATGACAGGGTAGGATCAGGATCCCAACCTTGTCCCCTTTGCAGCTCCCTACCTCTGGTCTACCAAGAAAGGAAAGAGGATGGATAGGGACAGAGTACGGGAGGGCAGCTATGGACAAGCCCTGTTCTAAGATGTCACTTTTTAATAGTATTTCTTCAGGCTTTACTGTGTGTCAAGCACTGTTCTGAGTGCAGGGGTAAATATAAGTTAATTAGGATCAGATACAGTCCATGTCCACATAGGGCTCACAGTCTAAGATGGAAGGAGGAGGATTCAGCCCCCATTTCAGAGATGAGGAAACTGAGGCACAGAGAAATGAAGTGACTTGCCTAAAGTCACACAGTAAACAAGTGGTGGAGCCAGGATTAGAACACAGGTCCTCTGACTCCCAGCCCCGGACCCTTTCCACTAAGCCATGATGTTTCTCTGCCTATTTCTTGCCCACAGCCTGAACCCACCCATCCTGTCCTCAATTTCAGTCTCCCACCTGAGCCCTGATCACTGAGGTCATCATAGCCCTACACTACTCCTAACCATGGTCAGCCCCCTCTTACTCCTGGCCATGACCCTCTCACAAGATTGGGAAAACTGATAGGAGTGAGCTTAAGCATGAGGATGAGGATGAAGATGAAGAAACAGAACCCAGGGAGTTGAGAGTAAGCTGTACGCTGGACTGGAATGTAAGATTGTAGCCAGGGAACGTATTTACCAACTCTGCTGTATTGTACCCTTCCAAGTCCTTAGTACAGTGTCCTGCACACTGTAAGCCACTCAATAAATAAATACCATTGATTGATTGAGAGGGATCGAGGGAGAAGATTCTGGGTGATTGCAGCTGAGCCCTGGGGTTGGGAGAGAGTCTTGGTGAATGAGGGAGGAGGGGAAAATCTGGGGGAAATGGAGTGAAGCCTGAAGAACAGAGAGCAGGAGAGGACAGAATAAGAAATGAGAGAGAGGAACTGAGAACTTATTCAGTTAATGAATAAATCAATGGGATTTATTGAGAGCTTATTATGTGCACAGTACCATAGAAAGCACTTGGGAGTGTACAATAGAACAGAGTTCGTAAACACGTTTTCAGACAATAATTAGCTTGAAGTTTAGAGGAGGATGCAGGTATTTATACAAATAAATACATTACCAATAAGTACATAAGAGCTGCCGAAGGGAGGATGGAGTGAATATAAAGTACTTAAAGAATAATGATTTAAGTGCCTAGGTGATGCAGAGGTAGAGAGAGTAGGGGGAAAGAGGGTGTAGTTGGGGCAGACCTCTTGGAGGAAATGTGGGGAGAGTGGTGGTCTGTCAGATATTGACGGAAAGGGAGCTCCAGTTAATGGGAGAAGGGGGGCAAGGGGTAGGCAGTGAGACAGACAGGACTGACCTATAGTGAGAAGGTGCTAAAGATGGAGCAAGATGGTTAGGTTGTAGTAGAAAATCAGCGAGGGAGGGTACAAGCGGGCAAGCTGAAAGGTGTTTTTGTTTGATGCAGAGTTCAATAGGCAACCATTGGAGTTTCCTGGGGAGTGGGAAAACATGGACTGAACGTTTTTGTAGAAAAATGATATGATATGAGTAACGTATGGACTGGACTGGGGAGAGATAGGAGGCTAGGAGGTCAGCAAGAAAGCTGAAGGCGGTAGTCAAAACAGGATAATAATAACAATGATGGTATTTGTTAAGCACTTATTGCATGTGGCACTGTTCGAAGTGAAGGTGTTGATAAAAGGCATATTTTACCAATGTTGTGAAGGTGAAAGAGAAGACTTGGTGACAGAACGAATATGTGGGTTGAGTGACTGTAGATTTTAGACTGTAAGTTTGATGCACGAAGGGAGTGAATCTGTTTATTGTTATAATGTACTTTCTCAAGTGCTTAGTACAGTATTCTGAACACAGCAAGTGCTCAATAAATATGACTGGATGCATTAATGTATGTAATGAGTGAGATGAGTCAAGAATAATACCAAAGTTACAGACTTCTAAGACTGGGAGGATGGTGGTTCTGCCTCCTGGAATGTGAAAGTCAGGGGGAGGACAGGGTCTGGGAGTGCAGATGAGGAGCTCTCTTTTGGAAATGTTAAGTCTGAGGTGTCGGGGGGTGTTTAAATAGAGAAATTCTGAAGGTTAGAGGAAATGTGAGACTACAGAGAAAGAAAGAGGTCATGGCTGGAGCGACAAATTTGGAAGTCATCCATGTAGAGATGATCATTGAAACTTTGGGAACGAATGAGTTCTCCAGGGGAGTGAGTGTAGATGTAGAAGAGAAGTGGACTCAGAACTGAGCCTTTCAGAACCCCAATAGTAAGGGGGTGGGAAGTAGAGGAGGAACCTGCAAAACAGCCTGAAAAAAGGTGGCTGGAGACACAGGGGGAAAACCAGGAGAGGATAGTGTCAGTGAAGCCAAAGTTGGATAATGTTTCCATGAGAAGGAGGTGGTCTACATTGATGACGGCAGCTGAGAGTTCGAGGAGGAATAGGATGGAGTAGCTGTCATTGGTGACCCTAGAGAGAACAGTTTTAATGGAAGGAAGAGGCAGAAACTAGATAGGAGCAAGTCAAGAGAGGATTGGAGGAGGCTGTGAGGCCGTTGTTGCATAGGAAATGTTTCTATTTATTGTTGAATTGTACTTTCCAAGCGCCTAGTACAGTGCTCTGCACACAGTAGGCACTCAAGAAATACGATTGAATGAATGAAAGGATGAGACATCGGGTGTAAACAACTTGCTCAAGGTGTTTGGAAAGGATTTGTAGGAGGGAGGTGGGGAGATTACTGTAAGGAACCACGAGGTAAAAGGAGAATGTTTTCTTTTTTTAAAAATAGGGGTGTCATGAGCATGTTTGAAAGGAGTGGGGAAGAAGTCATTGGAAAATGAATGGTTGAAGATGATGGTCAGCCAGAGGAGAAGGGAGGGGCAAGTGTTTTGTTAAGGTGTGAAGTGATGGGGTAGGAATACAGTCAGAAGGGGTAAATTCTGAGAGGAGGCAGGAGATCCCCATTTGCAATACAGCTGGGAAAGCTGGGAGAGTTGAAGGTGGACAGGAGGAGGAAGGGACTGGAGAGCAGTAGGGGAAATTGTAGGGAGATCACACGTGATTGGTTTCAATTTTGTCAATGAAATATGTAGCCAGATTGTTAGGGGCAAGAGATAGCAGAGGTGGGGTTGTGTGCGTGTGTGTGTGTGTGCCGGGGGTGGGGGGATTTGAGGAGGGAGTAGTTCATCAGATTTAGCTGACATGGGCAATAGAATGAGAGTCATTAAAGATGGGGAGGTGGCTAAGTGATTCCCTTTCCACCCCACCATGGGCTGTTGCTGCTGCCTTCATTGTCACCATTGGCTCTCTTGTCCACACAACGCAGGGGAAGATACTGACAGGGATAGGGAAGGCAACTAGTAGCAGCCCTAGCATAAGAGGTCAATTTACCACTTCTGCACATATCCCGCTGCAATTTATTTTAATACCTGTCTCCCCCTACGTCCTGTAATCTTTTTGTGTTCATGGCTCATCTATACCTGCTTTATTGCATTGTGTTCTCTCAAGTGCCTAGTACATTGTTCTGCCGATAGTAAATACTCATTAAATACCATTAATGGATTGATACAGTTGATTGATTCTTTAAGGCGTCTATAGATCATGGCTGGGGGATGAAGTTTCGAGCATAGAAAAAAGGCAGTAAAGGGAGAGACCCACAGGAAAAAGACACATAATAGAGACACATACAGGAGGTGTACACCCACTCTCAGCCATACACTATTCCATTTACTCTCTCTCTGTCCCATAGTCCATCACACACTCTCCTTCACCAAAACCAGCACATATTTGTTCATCCAGTTGTAACCACGTATTCGCTCATACTCACAATTTAACAGGTGGCCTTTCACTCTCTCACACAAACAAACCCATGTGCATGACAAGGAACAGTCTCACAAAATGTGCTCTCAAACACTGAGGCACAAAGAAGCACACATCATCACTCTTCACTCATCCACAGCAGCAGCATACAATTTTTAGAGGTTCCCAAACCCAAATAGACTTTGTTGTGCAGAATAATAATGATAATAATAATGACAATAATGGCGTTTGTTAAGCGCTTAAGTGCAAAGCACTGTTCTAAGCTCTTGGGAGGATATAAAGTGATCAGGTTGTCCCTCGTGGGACTCACAGTCTTCATCCCCATTTTAGAAATGAGGTAACTGAGGTACAGAGAAGTTAAGTGACTTGACCAAAGTCATGCAGCTGACAATTGGCAGGAAAGGGATTTGAACCCATGACATCTGACTCCCAAGCCCGTGCTCTTTCCATTGAGCCAAGCTACTTCTCCAATCAAAGCAATCAAAATATCCACCCACACCCCAGGCATCGTCAGGAAGTGATTAGAAACAGCATGGCCTAGAGGAGAAAGCATGACCCTGAGAGTCAGAGAATCTAGGTTCTAATTCTGACTCTGCCACTTCTCTGTTGGATGACCTTGGGCAATTCTTATAACTTTATCTGGGCCTCAGTTACCTCATCTGAAAATGGGGGTAGATTACTTATTCTCCCTCATTCTAATACTGTAAGTCCCATTTATTTATTTTATTTTTTTATTCCTAAATCATTTTTAATGAGTGCTTACTGTGTGCAAAGCTCTGTACCAAGTGCTTGGGAGAATACAATATAACATCAAATCACATTCCCTGCCCACAGTGAGCTCACAGTCTAGAGGGGAAGACAGACATTAATATAAATAAATAGATAAATAAATAAATTACAGATAGATATAAACTGTACATATGTGCTGTGGGGAAGGGATAATGGATGAATGAAGAAGCAAGTATGAGCAGCATAGAAGGGAATGGGAGAAGAAGAGAGGAGGGCTTAGTCAGGGAAGGCTAAATGAGGCTTTGAAGTGGGGAAAAGCAGTTATCAGTCTAATACGAGGAGGGAGGGTATTCCAGGCCAGAGGTAGGATGTGGGCAAGAGGTTGGCTGAGAGACAATAGTCCCATGTGGGAATACAACTGTTTTTGAACTCATTATGTTGTATTTTACCCAATGCTCAGTACAGTACCTGACACATAGTAAAATGCTTAACAAATACTGCTATCAATCAATCATTCAATCAATCATATTGCTATTATACAAAATAACAATATAACAGGCACTTTCTCTGTCCACAAAGAGATTACAGCCTAGAGGATTTAATAACGAAAGGCATACCTATGGAAATGGTTTAAACCATGTTACATACGCTTTCATCTAGACTGTTTCATGGAGTTTTAGTAAGGACATAGTAGAGCTGGAAGAAATGAAGTATGGAGAAGGAGTAGTTACTTTAGAGGAAGAATAGGACAGTCATCCAGAAAAGATGCAGCCAGAGGCCTAGGATATCAAGGAGGGTGTGAAGTGGACATACACAAAATTTTTTGAATAATCGAAACCTGCATCATTCAGAGGAGGGGACAACCAATGAATTCTGAATAGTGAAAAAACAAAGGGTGCACAAGGAGTCACTTTTCTGTATGACAGGATTAGGCAAATGGAAAATGCTTGCCTCTATGGGTTTCCCATTGGGTACATATTAATTGAGATACATAAGAGGGGATGAGCTCAATTAGGACCATAAAGAACATGGATGGTCCACTGAGGTTAATCATCTCTCTGATAGTGGTGACAGGATGTTCAGAGACAGAGATTGGTGGTTGTCATTTTTCATATCCATGCTAATGATTCTGAGGAAATTTCTAACATCCTGATATTTCCTTTCTATATTCCAAAACCATTTCTTTAAAAACTCTTTGAGAATTCACCTTCTACTTTCTTCTCCTGCAGAGCACGAATGGAAAGAAGAGACTCCTCAGGAGTGCTGGAGTCCACTGATGGACTGGATTGTGTCCAATCACTCAATCCATCAATCAGTGGTATGTATTCATTGAGTGCTTACTATTTGCAGATGACTGTACTAAACACTTGGGAGAATATAATACAGCATCCAACAGAGTCGGTACACATATTCCTTGCCCACAAGGATTTCATGGTTTACAGTGATGTGATTGAGCCTCCTGGGTTCTATCTCAAAGCAGACTTAGTCAACGAGAATGTCGGTTTAACATTAGAGTCTGAAGGAAGGAAGGACATTTTGTTACCTAGGTTTTCTTTTCTCTCTGCCCAGTTCCCTCTTGAAGTGGGCCCCTGGGGTCCTGGTGGAGCAAAAAAAAAGAGAGACTGGATCTTGGCTGTAAATAATAATAATAATAATAATGGTATTTGTTAAAAGTGCTTACTATGTTTTAGGCACTCTTCCGAGCACTGGAGTAGATACAAGGTAATCAGGTTGTCCCACATGAGGTTTGCCATCTCAATCCCCACTTTACAGACACGGTAACCAAGGCACGAGAAGTTAAGTGGCTTGCCCAAGGTCACACAGCAGACAAGTGGTGGAAGGGGGATTAGAACCCATGACCTCTGACAGCCAATCCTGTGCTTTTGCCACTAAGCCACACTGCTTCTCACCAAAGGAGGAATTTGAGAGTTCACTGGATTCTTGAGTACAAATTAGCTGTTCAATTGAAAATCACAGTTGTGACTAAATTATCATTTGGAAGAGTGGAATTCTGTGAAACTTCAACAATTGTTTTTTAAAAGCAACAGACATAACGTCAGGTTCTGAACTAAGCACTGAAGTAGACACAAGCTAATCAGGTTGGGCAGTCCATGTCCAACATGGGGCTCATAGTATCATTCTCCATTTTGCAGATGAGGAACCTGAGGCATACAGAAGTTAAGGGACTTTCCCAGGGCCATAGAGCAGACAAGTGGCAGAGCTGCGATTAGAATCTGGATCCTCTGACTCCCAGGCCCATGTTCTCTCTACTGGGCCACACTGCGTCTCAAATTGTAAGTGTTCTCAAATGTATAAGTGTTCTCAGAAGAGTAAGGCTGTAATTGTCTGTGCTTGCAGGAACTAGAACTGACTGCACTCTCTGAAAAGGTCTCCTTATGGGTGGTTGTCTTATTGAGCATGGAAATAAGAATTCAAAGGAATAGTCAATTACCTGGGGCTTCAACTGTGGAGTGGATACATCCCCTCCTCTTACATTGGAAGTTGGTCATGAACTCTCAATTACTCACAGCCTGTACATTGAAAATATACAGAGTATAGGAACCAGAATTATCCTCCCCTAGACCTAACTCTACTGCCATTCCCTGCATGCACTGCACATCCGGCCCGGAGTCACTATGTGAACACAGAGAGAGGGACTGAGACCCATTTAAGTCATTCCTAGGTCCAAAGCTAAGGAACGATGAGGATGGGATCATTATAATGTGGGATTTGCTTAAATTTTAGAAATAAATAAATAAATACATAAATAAAGGTGAGTTTATTATCAAATCCATTAAGGATTGAGATGTGCCCTTCAAGGACCTGGAATACCCCTGAAGGTTAGATGTAGCTGGGAACTCAAAGAGGTTTCAAGAGGGACCCAGCATAATCTAGTAGTAGAGCACGGCCCTAGGAGCCAGAATGGCGTGGTTTCTAATTCAGTTTCTGCCACTTGTTTGCTATGTAAACTTGGGCAAGTCTTTCTAGACTGTGAGCCCACTGTTGGGTAGGGAACGTCTCTATGTGTTGCCAACTTGTACTTCCCAAGCGCTTAGTACAGTGCTCTGCACACAGTAAGTGCTCAATAAATGCGATTGATTGACTGACTGATTGATTTTAACTTCTTTGTGCCTCAGTTACCTCACCTGTAAAATGGGGATTAAGACTGTGAACCCTATGTGGGACAGGGACTGTGTCCAACCTGAGTAGCTTGTATCTACCCATCACTTACTATAGTGCCATTCCTTGCATGCACTGGAATTGGTAAGGAGATTTTTTTAAAGATATAAATCTGCTACCATTTAATTTAAATTTATAATTTATCATACATATATATTTCATAATGAAATTTAATGAATAATGATAACACTATTAACTACATTTCATGTAGATTTTATCATTTTCGAAATATATTTATATTGATTGGGTCAATTTTTTCAGATTTTGGGAAAGCCCACATCATCCCCCTGGCCTGGAATGCCCTCCCTCCGCACATCCGCCAAGCTAGCTCTCTTCCTCCCTTCAAGAACCTACTGAGAGCTCACCTCCTCCAGGAGGCCTTCCCACACTGAGCCCCCTCCTTCCTCTCCCCCTCTCCACCCCCCCGCCTTACCTCCTTCCCTTCCCCACACCACCTGTATATATGTATATATGTTTGTACATATTTATTACTCTTTTTTATTTTACTTGTACGTATCTATTCTATTTATTTTATTTTGTTAATATGTTTTGTTTTGTTCTCTGTCTCCCCCTTCTAGACTGTGAGCCCACTGTTGGGTAGGGACCATCTCTCTATGTTGCCAACTTGTACTTCCCAAGCGCTTAGTACAGTGCTCTGCACACAGTAAGCACTCAATAAATACCATCGAATGAATGAATGAATGCACTGCACATCCTGCTTGGAATCACTATGTGAACACAGAGAGAGGGGCAGAAACCAATTTAAGTCATTCATAGATCCAAAGCTAAGGAACGATGAGGATGAGATCATTATAATGTAGGATTTACTTAAGTTTTAGAAATAAATAAATACATAAATAAAGGTGAGTTTATTATCAAATCCATTAAGGATTGAGATGTGCCCTTCAAGGACCTGGAATACCCCTGAAGGTTAGATGTAGCTGGGAACTCAAAGAGGTTTCAAGAGGGACCCAGCATAATCTAGTAGTAGAGCACGGCCCTAGGAGCCAGAATGGCGTGGTTTCTAATTCAGTTTCTGCCACTTGTTTGCTATGTAAACTTGGGCAAGTCTTTCTAGACTGTGAGCCCACTGTTGGGTAGGGAACGTCTCTATGTGTTGCCAACTTGTACTTCCCAAGCGCTTAGTACAGTGCTCTGCACACAGTAAGTGCTCAATAAATGCGATTGATTGACTGACTGATTGATTTTAACTTCTTTGTGCCTCAGTTACCTCACCTGTAAAATGGGGATTAAGACTGTGAACCCTATGTGGGACAGGGACTGTGTCCAACCTGAGTAGCTTGTATCTACCCATCACTTACTATAGTGCCATTCCTTGCATGCACTGGAATTGGTAAGGAGATTTTTTTAAAGATATAAATCTGCTACCATTTAATTTAAATTTATAATTTATCATACATATATATTTCATAATGAAATTTAATGAATAATGATAACACTATTAACTACATTTCATGTAGATTTTATCATTTTCGAAATATATTTATATTGATTGGGTCAATTTTTTCAGATTTTGGGAAAGCCCACATCATCCCCCTGGCCTGGAATGCCCTCCCTCCGCACATCCGCCAAGCTAGCTCTCTTCCTCCCTTCAAGAACCTACTGAGAGCTCACCTCCTCCAGGAGGCCTTCCCACACTGAGCCCCCTCCTTCCTCTCCCCCTCTCCACCCCCCCGCCTTACCTCCTTCCCTTCCCCACACCACCTGTATATATGTATATATGTTTGTACATATTTATTACTCTTTTTTATTTTACTTGTACGTATCTATTCTATTTATTTTATTTTGTTAATATGTTTTGTTTTGTTCTCTGTCTCCCCCTTCTAGACTGTGAGCCCACTGTTGGGTAGGGACCATCTCTCTATGTTGCCAACTTGTACTTCCCAAGCGCTTAGTACAGTGCTCTGCACACAGTAAGCACTCAATAAATACCATCGAATGAATGAATGAATGCACTGCACATCCTGCTTGGAATCACTATGTGAACACAGAGAGAGGGGCAGAAACCAATTTAAGTCATTCATAGATCCAAAGCTAAGGAACGATGAGGATGAGATCATTATAATGTAGGATTTACTTAAGTTTTAGAAATAAATAAATACATAAATAAAGGTGAGTTTATTATCAAATCCATTAAGGATTGAGATGTGCCCTTCAAGGACCTGGAATACCCCTGAAGGCTATATGTAGCTGGGAACTCAGAGGGGTTTCAAGAGGGAACCAGTGTAATCTAGTAGTAGAGCACGGACCTACGAGTCAGAAAGACCTGGGTTCTAATTCAGGTTCCACCACTTGTTAGCTATGTAACCTGTGCAAGCCTTTTAGCTTCTTTGTGCCTCAGTTACCTCACCTGTAAAATGGGGATTAAGACTGTGAACCCTAT
Organism: Tachyglossus aculeatus; assembly: GCF_015852505.1. Classification (NCBI taxonomy): domain Eukaryota; kingdom Metazoa; phylum Chordata; class Mammalia; order Monotremata; family Tachyglossidae; genus Tachyglossus; species Tachyglossus aculeatus. The sequence goes on from NW_024045090.1 coordinate 2,205,649, forward strand.
GTGGGACAGGGACTGTGTCCAACCTGAGTAGCTTGTATCTACCCATCACTTACTATAGTGCCTGGTACAGAGTAAATGCTTAACAAGTACCATTAAGAAGGAAATGGGGGTCTCAGGATGCCCAATGGGGCACAATTCCACACTGGATAGAGGAGGTGGTCACGCAGAGTATAAAGGCACATTAGGGTAAAAACAACGGCAGTTATATTGTAGGGCTTGTTGAAGTGGATCAGCGACCTTTAGAAGGAAAAGGAGGACATGTCCCATTATACCGATATCCAACAGATGATCACTAATCCATCGTTCGTGAGAGTTGTAATCTAATTACTTTGCAGTTACAGGCAAAGCTGGAGGCGATTCAGAGGCTCAATTGACAACTTTGAGAGGGCAGAGGAAAAAGTTAGGGATTCCTGGGGAACTCAATCTCAGCAAGGGGGAAGGCCTTCCAAGACCCAACCCTCAGTGAATTTAGAGAAACAGGGGGTGGAGGTGATATCTAGATCTCAGTTGCTCTGAGCCTAACACCACTCCCCTCCTGGGAGTGCCAAGATGATTGTCCTCAACGAGCAGGGGAGGATAAAGGCTGAGCCCCACCCAGCATGAACAAGCCTGAAAGTATCTTGTGAATTTGCAGACATAGACATATGGTTTGGGGACAATCCCTGAGCCCCTGGCTCCGGTTTCCAGATGCATGGGCCTGCAACAGAATCCCCTGGACCGGGACCTGGCATCATCACCAGAGAAACAATCACATTCCCCTTTTTGAACTGAGGAGCGGTGTGAGCTCCGCGGCAAGCTCAGCTCCTAGCCCCGGTATCGGGAAGTGCAATCCGGGAAAACTTGATAAAGAAGCCTCTGGGAGCTTGGGGACCAGAACAATTGGTCCAGGAATAATCAAACTCAGGGAGGGACAAGGTTTGCCCAAGATGAGTGGGGCCCCTTCTCTGTCTCTATGGGACTTGATTTGTAAGAACACAGCAAGAGGAGGAGGAATAATTCTTTAGATGGGGAGGAAAAGCTGTAGGATAAAATCCTGGGGACTGCTAGGAGTACTGGAGCATAAGGAGTTCAGGATGCAGACATTGGCTACTTCCGGGAGAGAGACCACCACAGGAACTAAAGCCTGCATTGAAATTGCCATTTTATCAAGTGTGTTAAATTGCAGGCCCCAAGAGCAGATGTTCATGACAGATCAGCCAACTTAAGCCAAAAGTGACCTGTGGAACTCCGCTCCATCATGTGGAAACTTCCCTTCATCCTTGACCTGTGTATGACTCAGTCATTCCTCCTCCTCGGCATCACTGAAACCAGGATCTCCCCAAATGATACACTCTTTCCTGCTGCTCTCTCCCACTGGGAGACTTACTGAGAATGGAGGAGGTATTGATTTCCTTCTTGTACTCCAATTCTACTTTCGCACCATTCCACTTCCTGCATCCCTTTCTTTCCCTTCCTTTGAAACCCATGTCATCTGCCTCTACCACCCACCCCGGATTCTAGTACCTGCTATCTACCACACCCGGTCCCACCTACAACTTCTTTAAGCACTTTACTCCCTTTTTCATATTACATCTCTCATTCTCCATGCCCACATTGATCCTTGGGGCCTTCAGTATCCACATATAAGTTCCTGATGACTTTTCTGCTGACTGCCTTCTAACACTCTGCAACTCTACTGAACGCTAGCTTCAGCCCACCTTGCCCACTCACCAGTTTGGGCACACACTTGATTTCATCATCTCTAACCACTGCACAAATCTTACCTTCACTAAATCTGAAATTCCTCTCTCTGACAACAACCTTCTCACTTGCCTCCTTTCCCACACACCTTCTACCCATGAATCTGTTCTATTCCCTCCACAGAGACCTCCAGTCCCTGGACCCCATCCAATTTTCTCAACTCAGCATGCCTCGCTCACCTCTGCACCCAATCTATCTCCCCTTGATGACCAAATAGGCACTATCAATTCCGGCCTCTCTACTGAACTCAACTCATTTATTCACTCATTCATTCAATTGTATTTATTGAGTGCTTACTGTGTGCAGAGCACTGTACTATGCTCTTGGGAAGTACAAATTGGCAACATATAGAGATGGTCCCTACCCAACAGCGGGCTCACAGTCTAGAAGGGGGAGACAGACAACAAAACAAAACGTATTAACAGAATAAAATAAATAGAATAAATATGTACAAGTAAAATAAATAAATAAATAAATAGAGTAATACATATGTACAAACATATATACATATACACAGGTGCTGTGGGGAGGGGAAGGAGGTAAGGCGGGGGGATGGGGAGGGGGACGAGGGGGACAGGAAGGAGGGGGCTCAGTCTGGGAAGGCCTCCTGGAGGAGGTGAGCTCTCAGTAGGGCTTTGAAGGGAGGAAGAGAACTAGCTCACTTACCCTGCCATCCCTTTGTCAATCTTGTGTGGGGAACAGCAGGGCCAAGTAAACAAGGAACCGAGAGGAGAGCTGTGGCCAAAAGGCTGGTCTCTGTTATCACAGCCTTGTACAGACAAGAGGTACTTGTTATCGGCCCTACGACCTTGCATGGACGGGTGTTACTTGTTACTGGCCTTGAAGGTTACAGAATTGCTGTGTTAGCTATAAACACAGGAACATGGAAAAATACAGAATGTGACTGAAGGATATAAAAGTCTTGCTGCTTAACCCAATAAACGATTTCGTGCTTACCCTAGCCGGAGTCCGTGCCTTCATACACCACAATCTTGTACCATTAATCTACATCTCTGGATCACGTGCAAAGTTAGCCCCCTTCATTCTTGTGTTCAAGCCACAGAGCACTACTGGTGGAAATTTAAATATCAGGCCGAATTCATCCACATCCATTCTTATAACTTAGCAATGCCTATGGGAGAGGGATATGATGATTATTATTAATAATAATAAATAATAATACTACATAATCGTATTTTTAAAGCATTTACTGTGTGCCAAACCTCGTACTAAGCACTGCAGTAGATACAAGATAATCAGGTCCCACCTGGGGTCCACACTCTATAAGTAGGAGGGAGAACATGTATTGAACTCCCATTCTGCAAATTAGGGAACTGAGGCACAGAGCAGTGACAGGTCATAGAGTAAGTAAATGGCAGAGCAGGGATTAGAACTCAATAATAATAGTAATAATAATAATGTTGTTTGTTAAGCGCTTACTATGTGCAAAGCACTGTTCTAAGCGCTGGGGGGATAACAAGGTGATCAGGTTGTCCCACGTGGGGCTCACAGTCTTCATCCCCATTTTAGAGAAGAGGAAACTGAGGCCCAGAGAAGTTAAGTGACTTGCCCAAAGTCACACAGATGACAATTAACAGAGCTGAGATTTGAACCCATGACCTCTGACTCCAAAGTCCGTGTTCTTTCCATTGAGCCATGCTATATGCCAGTCACTGTTCTAAGCACCAGGGAAATAATCATAATCATGGCAGTATTTGTTAATAGTATTAATGTTGGTATTTGTTAAGCACTTACTCTGTGCCAAGCACCATTCTAAGCACTGGCATAGATACAAGGTAATCAGGTTGTCTCACATGGGGCTCACAGTCTTTATCCCCATTTTACAGATGAGGGAACTGAGGCCCAGAGAAGTTAAGTGACTTGCCCAAGGTCACACAGCTGACAAGTTTTGGAGCCAGGATTAGAACCCACAACCTCTGGCTCCCCAGCCTGGGATCTTTCCATTGAGCCACGGGGCTTCGCTGCTGCTTCTCTGTTAAGCGCTTAGTATGTGCAAAGCACTGTTCAAAGTGCCTGGGAAATAATAATAATCATAATAATGATGATGATGGTATTTAAGCACTTACTATGTGCCAAGCACTGTTCTAAGCGCCTGAATTATAATAATAGTAATGATGATATTTGTTAAGTGCTTACTATGTGCCAAGCACTGTTCTAAGTGCCAGAATAATAATAATAATGATGAAGATATTTGTTAAGTGCTTACTATGTGCCAAGCACTGTTCTAAGCACCGAGCTAATAATAATAATAATGATGACGGCATTTCTTAAGAGCTTACTATATGCCAAGCACTGTTCTAAGCACCAAGATAATAATGATAATGATGATGAGGATGATGATGATAATAATAATAATAATAATAATAATGGTATTTGTTGAGCGCTTATTATGTGCAAAGCATTGTTCTAAGCGCTGGGAGGGATACAAGGTGATCAGGTTGTCCCTCGTGGGGCTCACAGTCTTAATCCCCATTTTAGAGATGAGGGAACTGAGGCACAGAGAAGTGAAGTGACTTGCCCAAAGTCACACAGTTAAGAATTGGCAGAATGGGGATTAGAACCCATGACCTCTGTCTCATAAGCCTGGGCTCTTTCCACTGATCCACGCTGCTTTTTCTAAGCGCTGGGCTAGATACAAGGTTATCAGGTTGTACCACTTAGGGCTCACAGTCTTCTTCCCCATTTGACAGATGAGGTCAATGAGGCATAAAGACGTGAAGTAGCCTTCCAACTCCCAGGCCCATCTACAGTGATGGGAAAGTCAAGGGGAGGACAGGGTATGGGTGGGAAGATAACTTAGTACAATATTCTGCACACAGTAAGGGCTCAATAAATACGACTGAATGAATGAAAATAAGGAGTTCTGTTTTGGACATGTTAAGTTTGAGTTGATGGGAAGACATCCAAGTAAGAGACGTCTAGAAGGCAAGAAGAAATGCGAAGCTGCAGAGAGGGAGAGAGGTCAGGGGAGGAGGTGTAGATTTTGGTATCATCTGAATAGAGGTGGTAGTTGAAGCCACGGGAGTGAATGAGTTCTCCAAGGGAGTGGGTGTAGATGAGCAATAGAAGGGGACCCAGAACTGAACCTTGAGGTACCCCCACAGTTAGAGAGTGGAAGGCAGAGGCGGAACCTGCAAAAGAAACTGAGAATGAATGACCAGAAATAGAGGAGGTGAACCAGGGGAAGACAGTGTCACTGAAGCCGAGCTTGGTTAATATTACCAGGAGAAGGGGTTGGTAGACCATGTCGAGAGCAGGTAAGAGGTTGAGGAGGATTACCATGGAGTAGAGGTTATTGATTTGGCAAGAAGAAGAGCATTGGTGACCTTTCAGAGGACGGTTTCTGTGGAGTGAAGGGGACAGAAGCCAGATTGGAAGGGATCAAGAAACATTTGGAGGAGAGGAACTTGAGAAAGCTGGTGTAAACAGCTTGCTCTAGGAGTTTGGAGAGGATTGGTAGGAGGGATGTGAGGCAGTAACTGGAGGGAGCCATGGAGTCAAGGGAGGGGTTTTTTTAGGATAGAAGAGATATGGGCATGTTTGAAATCAGTGGGAAAAACGCCATTGGAGAGCAAACAGCTGAAGATAGCAGTTATGGAGGGAAGAAGGGATGGGGCAAGTGTTTTGTTAAAATGAGAAGAAATGGGGTGAGAAACACAGGTGGAGGGTGTGGATATTTAGAGAAGGCAGGAGAACTCCCCTAGAGATATTGCTGGAAAAGTTGGGAGAGTTAAAGAAGGGGCAGGAGTTGGGAGGGACTGGAGGGGGTCAGGGGAGATTTTAGTGAGCTAACACCTGGTAGTGTCACTTTTCTTAACGAAGTATATGGCCAAGTCACTGGGGGCAAGAGGTGGGGAGGTTGGGGGGCAGGGGTTTGAGGAGGGAGTTAAATGTCTGGATCAACTGGTGAGGGTGATAGGCATGGGTGTTAATAAAGATGGAGAAATCATTTTGCCTGGCAGTGGAGAGTGCTTAAGGATAAACTTAAAGTGGACAAGGTCAGCCTGATACCTGGATTTCTGCCAGCAGTGCTCTATGGCTCATGCACAAGAGCAAATGAGGTGGCCTGTGGAGGTGATCCAGGGCTGTAGGTCCGTGGTCAGTAAACGGAGAGGGAAGTGAGTGAGTTAAATTCAGTAGAGAGGGTGGTGTTGAGTGTCAGTGTGGTCATCAGAGGAAGGTATTTTGGATCTGGAGGCTAAATGGGGCAGGATGAGTTGATAAAATGAGATGGGATCAAAGGATCGGAGGTCTCTGTGAGGGAACAACCCAGATTTGTGTGGAGGAGGTGTGCAGGAAAGAAGGCAGGTCAGGAGGTTGTGATTATTTAGAGGGATTTCAAAGTTGGTGAGGGTAGAAATGTGCAGTGGTTAGAGATGATGATATCGAGTGTGTGTCCAAATTGGTGAGTGGGTGAAGTGGGTGGAGCAGGAGGTCAGTGGAGTTGAGGAATGATAGAATGTGGGCAGCAGAGGGGTCATCAGGAATATCTATGTGGTTATCTTTTAGACTGTGAGCCCACGCTTTTAGACTGTGAGCCCACTGTTGAGTAGGGACTGTCTCTATATATTGCCAACTTGTACTTCCCAAGCGCTTAGTACAGTGCTCTGCTCACAGTAAGCGTTCAATAAATACGATTGATTGATTGATTGATTGATTGATTGATTGAGGTCCCCAAGAATCAATGTGGGCATGGAGAAAGAGAGAAGGAATGTGAGAAAGGGATCAAACTCCTTGTCAAATCCAATGGCTGTTACTCCATCCTTGACCTCCTGGCTACCTTTGACATAGCCGACCACCTCCTTTTCCTGGAAACATTACCCAACTTCAGCTTCACTGACACATTCCTCTCTTGTCTCTCCTCCTATTCCTCTTCCCACTCATTCTGCATATTCTGCATCTTTTTTATATGCTCCTCCTCTGCCTCCCACCCCAAGATTCAGTTCTGGATCCCCTTCTATTCTCTATCTAAACCTACTCCCTTAGAGGAATCATTCACTCACAAGGATTCAACTACCACCTCTATGCAGAGGATTCCCAGATTTGAATCTCCAACCCTGATCTCTCTCCCTCTCTGAAGTATCACATTTCCTCCTGCCTTCAAGACATCTCTACTTAGATGTCTTGCCATCATCTCAAACTTAACATGCCAAAAACAGAACTCTTTATCTTGCCAGCTAAACCCTGCCCTTCCTCTGACTTTCCTATCACTGTAGTTTGCACAACCACCCATCCTGTCTCACAAGCCCATAACCTTGGTGCTTTCCATAGGCTCTATCATTCAGCCCACATATTCAATTCATCAGTAAATCCTATTGGTTTGACCTTCACAACATCACTAAAATCCACCCTTTCCTCATTCCTCCTCCAGTCAACACAGCACTTTTGTACATATCTGTAATTGTATTGATTTAAAGTCTGTCTTCTCCTCTAGACTGCAAGCTCACTGTGGGCAGGGAAGGTGTCTGTTATATTGGCATATTGTACTCAGCCAAGCACTTTGTATGGTGCTCTGAAGACAGTGAGCACTCAGTAAATACGACTGACTGCGGGCATGAGAGGTCTCTGAGGCAGGTGTGTAAATAGTGCAGAACTGTTGCTTGAGGGACTCCCAGAGTTAGAGGTGGGCATAGGAAGTGACTTTTAGACTGTGAGCCCACTGTTGGGTAGGGACTGTCTCTATATGTTGCCAATTTGTACTTCCCAAGCGCTTAGTACAGTGCTCTGCACATAGTAGGTGCTCAATAAATACGATTGATGATGATGATGATGATAGAGAATGGGAAGAAGAATCCAGAGCCAGGAGAAAACAATGTTAGTGAAGCTAAAGTTAGTAATTCCAAGAAAAGGGAGCATTGAAGGCAGAGGTTGTGGAGGATTAGTATGGAGTTGAGGCTATTGTATTTGGCAAGAAGGAAATCTTTGGTGACCTTAGAAAGGGACGTTTCCAAAGGGGTGGAGCAGAATCCAGACCGGAGGAATTGAACGAGAAAATTTGAGGAGAGGAGAAGGTAGTGGGCGCATCAACTCACTTGAGGAATTCAGGAAGGATGATTTAATAACTGGAAGGTGATGTGAGGGCTAAGGAGGGCTTTTTAGGCTGGAGGATTTTTGAGCTTGTTTGAAAGCGTTGGCTTATTAAAGATGCCATCATAATGCATGGGACATGAGGGCTCTGAGTGTGCCTCTGTAATTGGCTGGCAGGGAAGTGTTATCATAATACCCAGGTAGAGGACAGTGGGGAAGGGAACTTCTATCTCTCTCTGGCGTCTCTCTGGTCTTCAGCCTGAGGCTGCAGTGTGGGAGGAAAATTGTCCCAATAACTGAGGCTTCACACTCCCTCCAGCTCCTGCTTCCAGTCCAAACCCCAGCTCATCTTCCTCCAGTCCTCAGGACTCCCAACTAGGTTCAGTTTCAGCCCCATTCCAGCTCTGCCACACATGCTTTATTGCACCCATAAAATAATAATAATAATAATAATAATAATGGTATTTGTTAAGCACTTACTACGTGCCAAGCACTGTTCCATTCACTTGGAATTATAATGATGGTATCTGTTAAGTGCTTACTATGCACCAAGCACTGTTCTAAGTGTTGGGGTAGAAACAAGGTAATCAGGTTGTCCCACTTGGAGATCACCGTCTTAATCCCCATTTTACAGATGAGGTACAGAGAAGTTAAGTGACTTGCCCAAAGTCACACAGCTAATACTGCCCACATTGCCAAATAGTCTGACCAGTGTCTGAGGTCCAGTTCTCTGTCCTGGCACCTAGCTGGGAAATGATCTGTTATTAGTCAGTAGTTGCCTCTCTTCCTCGACCCTGAATCCGGCCTGCTGCTTATCTCATGAGAAATCTGGGCTCCTTCACTGCCCAGGATGATGTAAGCTCTCAGTGCTAACTGGTATCCATGTCCCTTTCCCTTCTACCTTCTGTTCGTAATTTATGGTATCCCCCTAGATTGTGACGTCTTTGGACTGCAAATCAGTGTGGGCAGTAGGTGCACTATGCATTTCGGTTGTTCTCCCTGATACCTGGCCAAAACAGTGAAGTGAGGCCTGTCAGTTATGGTCTGACCTAAAATGAAATCTGATTACTTTGGATAAAAATCAAACCCGGACCTCCATCTTGTCCAGACATGAATTCTACCACCAAGCCTCTGCTCCTGCATGCTGTAAATCTTTATGTTCACCACCAATTACACTATGTCCAACAAAAGTTCTAGGATTGACACAAAGGGATGAGTTACATTTTAATTTTCTCCACTTGGCAGCCAATTGAAACAAATGAATGATTTTTCTCATGCTCTTGGGAACTTGCCCACAGTTGGAGTGATGGCAAAGGGTGAAGATAGTACCTTTGCATGGCCCCACTCAACCTCACCCTCTTTGCCGATAATCCCTACAAAAGCCAGATTGACCTGAAAAGTTCTTGCCAAGAATGAAAACCTGATTCCTCTTAGTCAACGGTGGGGCGAAGTGTCGAGCTGTGCAAATGATAATAATGATAATAATAATGATAATAATAATAATGGCATTTTATAAAGCACTTCCTACCTGCAAAGCACTGTTCTAAGCGCTGGGGAGTTACGAGGTGATCAGGTTGTCCCACGGGGGGTTCACAGTCTAAATCCCCATTTTACAGATGAGGTAACTGAGGCACAGAGAAGTAACGTTACTTGCCCAAAGTCACACAGCTGACAGTTGGCAGAGCCGGTATTTGAACCCATGACCTCTGACTCCAAAGCCCGTGTTCTTTCCACTGAGCCACTCTGCTTCTCATGGAAACTCCTGCCTCCAGGGGAATGGCCAGAAGGTTTGTATGGTGTCTGTGGTGGCAGTCATGGCAGTGGAGAAAGAAGAGGGTCCTGAGGAAGGAGCGCTGTAAAGAGCCAGGCAATTCCCTCTCACAGAAGCTTAATAAGAGACCTGCACATGGTAGGTACTCAATACCTAGCATTAATTGATTGAAGCACAAGGTGAAGGCAGCATTCACTCATGCTGAGCTAGCTGAGAGGAATTAGAGATCTCCGTACACCAGAGGGAATCAGAGTACACCAGACAGCAAGACTGGAAGTCCCTGGGTGGCCAATGGCAAGGAGACACAGCTGTCTGGCAGTCCAGAGAGTGACTGACAGCCTGACAGAAGTCTCCCTCAGCTGGGGCCCTTTTAAGAGTCTCAAAGGTGGAGTCTTTTCCTTGGGCCTACAAACTCATGAACGGAAAGAGGCAGTGAAGAAGAAATTATGGACTGCGGACAATAAGTGCATATCGAACAGCCTTCCAAACAATTTCTTACAGGAGAGAAGCCTTAACCAGCCGACACCGACCTCCCACTTCCAGGTACACAGCAGAGACTGAGTGACAGACTTGACAGGAGTAGGGCTTCTTACTGGTACCGAGGTCCACTCAAAACTGGACTGGGCCACTGAAAAACATCCTCCCTTCGGCTGGAGAACAGATTGGCCAGGAGCTCTTGGCTCGAGCTCAAAAGATCTGAACCCCAAGTCTGCTTTTTTCAAAGCAGAGAGATAGGGAGCAGGGCTGTGGATGAGGAAAGAGAGGGCCATCCCTGTGAAAGAAGAAAAGACTTAGAGAAGTGTCCTCTGGGTCAGACACTTATTCATTCATTTATTCATTCAATCCTATTTATTCAGTGCTTACTGTGTGCAGAGCACTGTACTAAGCGCTTGGGAATTACAATTTGGCAACATACAAAGGTGGTCCCTACCCAACAATGGGCTCACAGTCTAGCAGGGGGAGACAGAGAACAAAACAAAACATATTAACAAAATAAAATAAATAGAAGAAATATGTACAAATCAAATAAATAAATAAAGAGTAATAAATACGTACAAACATATATGCATATATACAGGTGGTGTGAGGAGGGGAAGGAGGTAAGGCAGAGGGGTTGGGGAAGGGGGGGAGAGGAAGGAGGGGGCTCAGTTGCCTGCAGTAATGGGAGGAAAGGCAAAGAACCTGGTTGTTTAGTCAAGAGAACTAACCATTTTAATGCAATGTTTTGCGATGAACAGAGTGAGTACATTTTCCATTTCTAATTTTTCATATCTGTAGTTTGGTTAGGACACTTAGGATCTCTGGGGCACTGAATCCTGGTGTTCCTGCCCTAGGGACAACTTGCTGCTTTCTTGAAAGGCAAACACTGACAAGTGGCAGAGGCGGGATGCTCTAGTCACTGGGCCACACTCCTTCTCGTGTCTAACCTAGCAGAACTCGATCTTTCCAGATTTGTGTCCCTCAGAACAGATCCTTTTACCAACTCAATCCTCTATCGGTGACATCAAACACAATAGTGCATTGAACACCAGCCGTACTACTTACTTCGAACCCCTGTCCCTTATAAAGATACTGAGACACAGACCGAAGCAGGATACTCTCCCAAGCGCTTAATGCAGTGCTTGATTGAATAATTAATTACTTGATGTCTTCCTGGCTAGATTCTAAAATTTGGGTGAGTATGGATCATGTTAACTAGTTCTGCTATATTCTCTCAAGTACCTAGAATAATGTTCTGCATGCATAGAAGTTTCTGAAACAAGAATAGGTGGCCTAGTGGATGAATTACGGACCTGGGAGTCAGAGGAACTGGGTTCTAATCCCTGCTTCACCACTTGCCCGCAGTGTGACTTAATTTCCCTGTAACTCAGTTTTCTCAACCCCAAAATGGGGATTCAGTGCCTATTCGCCCTGCTACCTAGGCTGTGAGACCTATGTGGTACAGGAACTGTAAACAGCCTGAATAGCTTGCATCTACCCCAATCATTAGAACTGTGTGCCTCAGTTCCCTCATCTGTAAAATGGGGAATGACTGTGAGCCCCACGTGGGGCAACCTGATTACCTTGTATGCCCCCCAGCGCTACAAACAGTGCTTGTCACGTAGTAAGCCCTTAACAAATACCATCATCATCATCATCATTACCAAATACCATAAAAATGAAAAAACCCAATATGATGGATTAATTGATTTATTACACTCTGCCCAGCTCAGGTCTTCGTAGTGAGGGCATTTCCTGCTTACCAAATGTATTGTATGTCTCCCTTCTCTAGTCCTCAGAGTTCCAAACCCTCCTATGACTGTGATACAAATATCTCTGGCCAGCATTGGTGTTCAGTAGGAGAATGTTCATCTGCCACATGCAGGTGCCTGTGTGGGGCTTCCACCCAATTTTCCAGTAGTTCCAAGTCCTGTTAGAATACAAACTTTGCTAATTTTTGGTGATTCCAATTACACCATCCAGAGGAGCCCCATTGCTAGTGTCTAGTCTGGCAGTGACCCTGCGGGTAGTGGAGATCACACAGCAATAAATGATGAAACAGAGATTAGAACCTAGGTCCTACCCGTTTCCAGGCCCATGCTCTTTCTAGTAGTCTACATAGCATATCCCCTCTTGATCTGCATAGCAAACACTGGGAACATGAGGTGCTGGTAGTGTTTTTTGAAGTACCTGTAATGGGAAGGACAGGAGACAGCACAGATAACTATCTTAGGGCAGCAGTGGCACAGGGGCAGAGAGGGGAAAGCCCCCAATGACTGTGGAGGGAAGTGAAAAGTGAGGAAAAATATTCTCTGCATCTCTGGCAGGAAATGGCAGAGACAAAGAGCTGACTTAGAACCTGACGGAAGAGGGTGCAGTCCCAATCTTGGCATTCCAAAAGAGAGATACAGGGACAGAGGGAAAAACTAGAGAGAATTTACAAAAATAAGCACTATTCTTTTGTCTGGGGCCACAATCCATGAATGGAGCTTTAAGTGGTAAATGATCCATGTAAAAGTATCAGCAAAGTTCAGATGAGGATTATGGGATTGTTCCTTTTTTTGAGTAATGTCCCAAATCAGAGGAAAGAGTTCGAGTGGGGAGAAAACGCTGAGGGAGAGTGAGAAGAAGGGATAGGGAATTAGAGACACAGAGAGACAGAGACAGAGAAAGTCTCATTGTTTTGGCTGATTCAGAACAGGTCAGAAAAGTCTTCCAATATATTACTGTCAGGGTGACGTTTTACCTACAAAATCCAGTAATTCATTATTACACTGCATTTTTGTTTATCATGCTTTATGTTTTACTGGAGGAGAAACATATGAGATACTTTATCCCATGATTTTTATTAGCTATCTCCTATTTCCACCAATAAATTTCCCCTATCAATTCTTCTTAGCCATAGTGGAAAACAACAACCCCATTTGCACCTAGTCAGCCCACAGATGCTATTTGTCTGTTTACGCCTTTTCCAAGGCATCTTCCCTCCCACGACCCCCCTTAACAGTTCCGCCGTACTCCAGAACTGTCATCCATAGGACTCCATCCTCCACCGTGGGGAGCATGGGAAGGCGCTGAGACAGGGAGTATGTGCACACAAACCGTACCCAACGGCTCAAAGCCAAACAGACTCAACAACAGGAGATAAAGGGACCAGGGCAAGAAAAACAAGCTTGCACCTGCAAGCCTCGGAGGCAACCTCAAGGCCATATCCGCAGCCAGCGATGGTTGGCAACGGGTGGCTGGGGGCGAGCCAGAGCAAACGCTTCGTGATGGACATAGCTGTTGCTAGGCTAGTGGCTGGAGGGTGGCGAGTGAGTGTGCTACATGGCCTGAGAAAACCCTGTCCCCGGGCAACGGGGGGTATAAGAGACGAACAAGACAAGGGGGGGGGGCACACAGGTGCTCTCTCTCCCTCCCTCTCTCTCTCTCTCTCTCGTTCTCTCTCTATTAATCATGTAATCGCTGATAGCAATAAACGGCAACCAAACTTTGGACCTCTGGCTGACTCTTCCTGGTGTGAACGCGCGGGCCGCGTCCGGAGACGTCCGAAGACCCGGAGAGGGTAAGAACCCGAGAGTTGCCCCCGAAACCCCGGGGAGCAACGCTCCACCGCCTCTGAGACATATCTGCCAAGGGCCCCTGGACTCTCCATGCCATTAGACGTTTTCATTTGATTTGACTGACCCATGGACGATTCATCCTTCTGCTTTGGGCATCATCTGCCTATTTAATGGTTGCTTCTGCTTGTGAATTGTGAACTGCTCTCTGTGATGTCATCATCTGCTCATTTTATTATTACCATCGAATGTTGATTGTTAACACCTATTAATAGCTTTTCACCATCTGTCTATTTTATTGCCATCGCATGTTAATTGTTAACTGATCTCTGTGACGTCATCATCTGCTTATTTCACTGCCATCGCCTGTTGCTTGTTAACAACCTGCTCTACTGTCATTTACCTTGCTGACTTCACCATAACCTGTCAATTCCCCTGCTCCCAGCTGCGCTTCCCATTCCTCACCTTTCCCTTCCCCTCTCCAACCCAGCTCTTTCGCCCCCACCCCTCCATCTCACCCCTTCCCAAGAATGCCTCTGTACAAGCGCAAACCCTCTACCCCTCCATTCCAACCCCCCTTCCACCCTACCGCCACCACATCCCAGTTCTTCTTTCTCTTCGCCATCCCCTCTTGCCCCTCACCCCACCCAGGCCCCCTGACAACTCATTCCAATCCAAATCCTCCACAACACTCACACCCTTTCCCCTCCTTACCCTCCTTCCACACTGCTTCCTAGTGTGGTCTTTGGAACCCTCACTCCATTATAGGTAAGCTCCCTTTCATCACTAACTGGTTCCTTTCCAGCTCTCCTCCTGGCCCTAAACGAAACATGGCTCACTCCGGATGAAATGGTCTCTTCTGGTGCTCTTTTCTTTTTTTTGATGGCATTTATTAAGCGTTTACTATGTGCAAAGCACAGTTCCTAAGCTCTTATTCTCCCACTCCCCCACACTCACCTGAAAAGGAGGAGGTGTCGGCTTCCTTTTTGCACCCCAATGTGGCTTTTGCACTACCCTCCTCCCCCTTCCCTTTCCTTTTCCTCCTTTGAAGCCCATATTATTCGCCTTTACCACCCCCTCCAGATTCTTGTAGCCGTCATCTACTGCCCCCTTGGCCCCACCTCCAACTTTTTTTAATGACTTTGACCCCTTTATCACCTTGCTTCAATATTTTTTCATGCCCTCTCTGATCCTCGGAGAATTCAACATCCACATGGCTGTCCCTGGTGACTACTCTGTCAAATGCCTTCTATCTCTCCTTGACACTTCCAACCTCCTGTTCCACTCCACCTCGCCCACTCACCAACTTGGTCACAGCCTCGACCTCATCATCTCCTACTGCTGCACTATCTCCACCCTCAGCAACTCCGAAATCCCTCTCTCTGATCATAAACTTCTCATTTGCCTCTTCACTCACACTCCTCTCCCCTGTAAATCTATATTACTACCTTACAGAGACCTCCACTCTCTCGACCCCAACTATCTTTCTGAATGCCTCACACCCCACTTCGCCTCCCTTTCTTCTCTACCCAATCTTGATGACCAGATTACTGCACTCAACTCTACCCTCTCTACTCAGTTCAGCTCGCTCGTTCCCCTTTCGCTTCGCTGCTTTCAAACCACTAACCCACAGCCTAGGATCACTGCTACTGTCAATCAATCAATCAATCAATCAATCGTATTTATTGAGCGCTTACTATGTGCAGAGCACTGTACTAAGCGCTTGGGAAGTACAAATTGGCATCACATAGAGACAGTCCCTACCCAACAGTGGGCTCACAGTCCAAAAGGGGGAGACAGAGAACAGAACCAAACATACCAACAAAATAAAATAAGTAAGATAGAAATGTACAAGTAAAATAAATAAATAAATAAATAGAGTAATAAATATGTACAACCATACAACCATATATACATATATACAGGTGCTGTGGGGAAGGGAAGGAGGTAAGATGGGGGGATGGAGAGGGGGACGAGGGGGAGAGGAAAGAAGGGGCTCAGTCTGGGAAGCCCTCCTGGAGGAGGTGAGCTCTCAGCAGGGCCTTGAAGGGAGGAAGAGAGCTAGCTTGGCGGATGGGCAGAGGGAGGGCATTCCAGGCCCGGGGGATGACGTGGGCCGGGGGTCGATGGCGGGACAGGCGAGAGCGAGGTACAGTGAGGAGATTAGTGGTGGAGGAGCGGAGGGTGCGGTCTGGGCAGTAGAAGGAGAGAAAGGAGGTGAGGTAGGAGGGGGCGAGGTGATGGAGAGCCTTGAAGCCCAGGGTGAGGAGTTTCTGCCTGATGCGCAGATTGATCGGTAGCCATTGGAGGTTTTTGAGGAGGGGAGTAATATGTCCAGAGCGTTTCTGGAAAAAGATAATCCGGGAAGCAGCATGAAGTATGGATTGAAGTGGAGAGAGACACGAGGATGGGAGATCAGAGAGAAGACTGGTGCAGTAGTCCAGACGGGATAGGATGAGAGCTTGAATTAGCAGGGTAGCGGTTTGGATGGAGAGGAAAGGGCGGATCTTGGCAATGTTGCGGAGCTGAGACCGGCAGGTTTTGGTGACGGCTTGGATGTGAGGGGTGAATGAGAGAGCGGAGTCGAGGATGACACCAAGGTTGCGGGCTTGTGAGACGGGAAGGATGGTAGTGCCGTCAACAGAGATGGAAAAGTCAGGGAGAGGACAAGGTTTGGGAGGGAAGACAAGGAGCTCAGTCTTCGACATGTTGAGCTTTAGGTGGCGGGCGGACATCCAGATGGAGATGTCCTGAAGGCAGGAGGAGATGCGAGCCTGGAGGGAGGGGGAGAGAGCAGGGGCAGAGATGTAGATCTGGGTGTCATCAGCGTAGAGATGATAGTTGAAGCCGTGGGAGCGAATGAGGTCACCAAGGGAGTGAGTGTAGATTGAGAACAGAAGGGGACCAAGCACTGAACCTTGGGGAACCCCCACAGTAAGAGGATGGGAGGGGGAGGAGGAGCCTGCAAAAGAGACTGAGAAAGAACGACCGGAGAGATAAGAGGAGAACCAGGAGAGGACGGAGTCTGTGAAGCCAAGGTCAGATAACGTGTGGAGGAGAAGGGGGTGGTCCACAGTGTCAAAGGCAGCTGAGAGGTCGAGGAGGATTAGGACAGAGTATGAGCCGTTGGATTTGGCGAGCAGGAGGTCATTGGTGACCTTTGAGAGCGCAGTTTCCTTGGAATGAAGGGGACGGAAGCCAGACTGGAGGGGGTCGAGGAGAGAGTTGTTGTTGAGGAATTCCAGGCAGCGCGTGTAGACAACTCGTTCAAGGAGTTTGGAAAGGAATGGTAGGAGGGATATGGGACGATAACTAGAAGGTGAGGTGGGGTCAAGAGAGGGTTTTTTTAGGATGGGAGAGACATGGGCATGTTTGAAGGCAGAGAGGAAGGAACCAGTGGAGAGTGAGCGGTTGAAGATGGAAGTTAAGGAGGGGAGAAGGGATGGAGCGAGAGATTTCATAAGATGAGAGGGAATGGGGTAAGAAGCACAGGTGGCCGGAGTAGCACTTGAGAGGAGGGAGGAGAGTTCCTCTGAGGATACCGCTGGGAAGGATGGGAGAGTATCAGAGAGTGTTGAGAGCCGGGGGGTTGGAGAAAGGGGGGAAGAGACTTTGGGGAGGTCGGACCTGATGGATTTAATTTTGTTAATGAAATAGGAGGCCAGATCGGTGGGGGTGAGGGAAGGAGGAGGGGGAGGAACCGGGGGCCTGAGAAGGGAGTTGAATGTACGGAAGAGCTGGCGGGGGTGATGGGCATGGGTGTCAATAAGGGAGGAGAAATAGTTTTGTCTGGCAGAAGAGAGGGCTGAGTTAAGGCAGGAAAGGATAAACTTGAAGTTTATCCACCTCCTTCCCTCTTATGCTCGTGCTGCTGAAGGCTGCTGGGGAAAGCCTAAACACCAGGCCAACCTTGTTCACTTTAAGTTTATCCTTTCCTGCCTTAGCTTTGCACTCTCCTCTGCCAGGCAAAACTATTTCTCCTCTCTTATTAACATCCATGCCCATCATCCCTGTCAGCTTTTCCATATATTTAACTCCCTTCTCAGGCCCTCTGTTCCTCCCCCTCCTCTATCCCTCACCCCCAATGATCTGGCCTCCTACTTCATTAGTAAAATTAACTCAATCAGGTCTGAGCTCCCAGAAGTCACCCCTTCCCCTTCTCCATCCCCCCTGCTCTCAACCCTCTCCGCTACTCTCCCATCCTTCCCAGCAGTGTCTTCAGATGAGATCTCCTCCCTCCTCTCAAGTGTTACTCCAGAAACCTGTGATTCTGACCCTATTCCCTCTATTCTTATGAAAGCCCTCACCCCTTCCCTCCTCCCCTCCTTAACTTCCATTTTCAACCGCTCACTTTCCACTGGTTCCTTCCCCTCTGCCTACAAACATGCCCATGTCTCCCCCATCTTAAAAAAAACCCTCTCTTGACCCCACCTCCCCTTCTAGCTATCGCCCTATCTCCCTCCTACCATTCCTTTCCAAACTCCTAGGACGAGTCATCTACACTCGCTACCTTTAATTCCTCAACACCAACTCTCTCCTTGACCTCCTCCAATCTGGCTTCCATACCCTACACTCCACCGAAACTAGCCCCTCAAAGGTCACCAATGACCTCCTTGTTGCCAGATCCAATGGCTCCTACTCTATCTTAAACCTCCTCGACCTCTCAGCTGCCTTCAACACTGTGGATCACCCCCTTCTCCACAACACGCTATCCAACCTTGGCTTCACAGACTCACTCCTCTGCTAGTTCTCCTCTTATCTCTCCTGCCATTCATTCTCAGTCTCCTTTGTGGGCTCCTCCTGCCCCACCCATTCCCTTACTGTAGGGGTTCCTCAGTTCTAGGTCCCCTTCTGTTCTCTATCTACACTCACTCCCTTGGTGAACACATTGGCTCCCACGGCTTCAACTATCATTTCTACGCTGACGACATCCAAATCTGCATCTCTGCCCCTGCTCTCTCTCCCTCCCTACAGGCTCGTATCTCTTCCTGCCATCAGGACATCTGCATCTGAATGTCTGCCCGACATCTAAAACTCAATATGTCCAAGACTGAACTCCTTATCGTTGCTCCCCGTGGTTTCGGGGGCAGCTGTCGGGTTCTTACCCTCTCCGGGTCTTCGGACGTCTCCGGACGCGGCCCGTGCATTCACACCAGGAAGAGTCAGCCAGAGGTTCAAAGCTTGGTTGCCGTTTATTTGCTATCAGCGGTTACGTGGTTGAAAGAGAGAGAGAGCAAGAGAGAGAGAGAGAGAGAGAGAGAGAGGGAGAGAGGCGCCCCCCCCCCCGTCTTGTTTGTCTCTTATACCCTCCGTTGCCCGGGGGCAGGGTTTTCTCGGGGGATGGTGTATCGAGGCTTTGCCATGTAGCACACACCGCCCTCCAGCCACTAGCCTAACAACAGCTCTGTCCAGTCATGAAGCGTTTGCTCTGGCTCGCCCCCAGCCACCCGTTGCCAACCATCGCTGGCTGCAGATATGGCCTTGAGGTTGCCTCCGAGCCTTGCAGGTGCAAGCTTGTTTTTCTTGCCCTGGTCTCTTTATCTCCTGTTGTTGAGTCTGTTTGGCCTTGAGCCGTTGGGTACCTTTTGTGTGCACATACTGCCTGTCTCATCGCCTTTCCCCGCTCCCTACTTGTCCCCCTCCCATTATGGCAGGGACCGCTAAGGGTGTCCGCGCAATGGGAGCATCTCGACCTTAATTTCGCGGACCACCCGGGCAACAATGGAGCAAAAGAGACGAAGGAGGCACGGGAGGCACATGAGCAAAAGCGAACCCCCTCTTTGATCCTTCCGAGGCCCATGGCCACCGGGAGGATCACATACGACCCTCCTCGGGATAACAAACGTCTTCCGCAAAGCCGGCGCCTAAAGTGAAGGATAAGGAAAAGACAAAAACATCCAGGCAATAAGAAAAGATAGAAAAATCGAACAGAAAAATTCAAGCACAACTGAGCACACACAACAATCCCCCTCCTCAGCGAAACACAGTGCCCAGACAGCGCTGCATGTCCGTGACTTCAGCTTTGGACAGGTGTGTGGTCGGGGTTTGTAGAAGCATCAGGGTAGATGAAGCACATCAGAGGCAGGCCTTCAGGAGCTGAAAAACACAGCACAGCAAAAACCAAACCAGCGGCAAACACACAAAGAAGCAACCAGACAAAATCTCACAGGACCGAGGCCCATCCGGTAGAAGTTCGACGTAGCCGTAAAGCTGGGACAGTGGGTGGCTTGGAATCCTGAGAGTCAGCAGAAACCGATGGGGGAGTACAATCAGGAGGCGAAGCATCAAAAACGGCTGGCTTCACCTGGGAGTGATGGATCCATGAGGGGCGCTCGGCAACACGAACTGAAGAAAAGGAAGACAAGAGAACCTGGTAGGGTCCCTCCCAGGATGGCTTAAGTGAAGCGTTGCCGACCATGCGCTTAACCCAAACCCAATCTCCAGTGATGAATGGATGCAGATGATCCGTGAGAGGGATGCGTTGATGAAGGATTCCAGCAGCCTGCAGCTCAGCTAGAATTCCCTGGAGAGACAAAACATAGGCTCTCAGGGCATCATCGCCCTGGTATGGTGCATGTAATGAACATTCAATTCCAAGTGGTCGATTCATTCATTCATTCATTCAATCGTATTTATTGAGTGCTTACTGTGTGCAGAGCACTGTACTAAGCGCTTGGGAAGTCCAAGTTGGCAACATATAGAGACAGGTCGATAAATTTCAGATAGAACAGACTCAGTAAAATGTAATCCTTGATCAGAATCAATAGCAGCAGGTGGCCCAAACCTGGGAATGACTTCCCGCTAGAGACATTTCACCACCGTAAGAGCAGTTGCTCGGGAGGAAGGGAAAGCCTCCATCCACCTAGTCGGTTGATCAACAATGACTAGTAAATATCGGAAAAGACCAGCCCTCGGAAGTGTCACAAAATCAACCCTCAAACCCTCAAAAGGGGAATAGACCCAAGGGCGTCCCCCCCAAGGGAACCCGATAACCAGGGTGAGCACTGAAGCTCTGGCAAGTAGCACAACTGGCTGTGACACGTTTGGCAACAGGATGGATACCTGGGGCAAACCAAACTCGAAGAACTGTGGCTGCCAAGGCATCTGCACCAAAGTGAGTCTCCTGGTGAAGACCCAGATAACCTGGTCGCAGTGCAGCAGCGGGCAAAATAGGGCGTCCATCAGGGACCCAAAAGAGTCCATCCCATTCCAGTGCCTCATATTGCCGAGGCCACTCAGCTCTTTCCTTATCAGTAATCAGGGAGGGCAACAGAGTGCCAGGCATAGAAGTGGGGGCCAGGTCCATAACAGGAGCCACACATACAAGGGGGGCATGCCGAGCTGCCCAACGAGAGGCCTTGTCGGCTAGGCGAGTGCCCAAACTCGGAGAATCACTTCCTCGGGTGTGGGCATGCACATGCACGACAGCCACCTCGGCTGGGAGCAAGAGGGCCTGTAATAGGCGTTCTATACGATCCCCATTAGCAACCTGATGACCCGCTGAAGTGAGGAACCCACGACTTTGCCACAGGGTACCTGTAGCATGACAGACCCCAAAGGCATACTTAGAGTCTGTATAGATGGTCACACGCTTCCCTTTACCGAGTAATAATGCCTGTGTAAGGGCTTCAAGCTCAGCTGCCTGAGCACTGCAAGAAGCTGGGAGTGAGCCGGTCCACAGCACAGAGGTTAGGGTAACAACAGCAGCGCCGGTGAAGCGCACCCCTTGGTCCATAAAGGAGGAGCCATCTGTAAACAAAGTTAGATCAGAAGAGGACAAAGGCTCATCGCGAAGGTCAGATCGAGGAGCGACAGTTTCCCGAACTACTTCGTCACAATCGTGAATTTGGTCAGTCATGGGAGAGGACTCAAGCAGGGTAGCTGGATTCAAGGAGCCACAGCGCTCCACATGTACCTGCGGATTTTCCAATAAAGCAACTTCATATTTAGTCAGGCGTGCCACAGATAAGGTTTGGGTGGCTGCTCCACGAAGGAGGCGCACAACTTCATGCGGAGTCCGAACAAAAACGGGATGTCCCAAGAGGATATCCTGAGACTTTTCAAGCAGTATTACCACCGCAGCTATGCGGCGGATACAAGGTATTTGACCTAGAATGACAGGATCAAGGACACCTGAATAATAGGCTACTGGTCGATAGTGAGGACCAAGAGTTTGGCACAGAACACCTGAGGCTACTCCGCGGCGTTCATGAATGTACAAATAGAATGGCTTACTGTAGTCAGGGAGTCCCAGGGCAGGGGCTGAACTCAGACATGATCTTAGTGTCTGAAAGGCTTCTACATCCTCGGGAGTCCAGTCCAGGGGCTCTGGGGAAGTCATTTTTAGGAGCTCAAAAAGGGGTCTGGTTAACAACCCAAATTCTGGAATCCAAGCTCGACAAAACCCAGCCGCACCAAGAAAACCTCTCAAGGCCCTCTTAGTGGTGGGGCGAGGCATGCATTGAATAAGGCTTGCTCGCTTGGGGGCGATTGCTCTTTCTCCCGCCCACAACATGAACCCAAGATATTTTACCTGGGGCTGACACCACTGCAGTTTCTCTCGACTAACTTTAAGACCAAGCTGATGCAAACATGCTAGGACCTGGAGGGAACCTGACTGACACAGATCCTTCGTGAAACCAGCAATAAGGATATCATCCACATACTGGAACATACTGATCCCTTTGGGTACTTTGAGGGGAGATAGGCTCTGAACAACTCTTTCGAATAGATAGTTGGGGAGTGAACAAAACCCTGGGGAAGCCTCGTCCAGGTTAGTTGAGGACCTTCCCAGGTAAAGGCGAAAAGGTACTGGCTCTCACAGGACACCGGGATAGTAAAGAAAGCACCAGTTAGATCAATACAAGTAAAACAGGTTGCTTCGGGACTCACGGAGCTAACTACTGCCGTAGGACTAGGAACCACAGCATGCATAGGCAAAACGTAAGAGTTAATTGCACGCAAGTCCTGGACTAACCGATAAGACAGAGGGGAGCCCAGTTTTCGCACAGGCAACACAGGAGTATTACAGGAAGACCGACATTCGACTAAAATTCCCTCGTGTCTCTTCTCTTTCTCCTTCATACACACTTACTCTAACCTTCATACACATACAATTTCCTTCAGAGGCAATCTCTCCACCCATCATTCCCCCCATTATGGGACACCTGCTTCGCAGGGTGTAGATGCCTCAGCCGACAATTTCCTTCAACTGCAATTGCTTCACCTTCTCTTTTCTTTCTCCTTTTCCCTCCTTCTTCCTTTATACACATACAATTCTTTTAACCATCGTCTCTTCTCTCTCACTAAGACGAGTGAAAAAGTCATCAGAGGTTTCCCTTTCCCTCTGGATCATCCCGTGGAAGGAGTCCCAATTAGTAGGTTTCCAGCCCAATTCTTGGATGGCAGCTAGGAGAGTCTGCTGCCCTTGAAAGGCTGCACGGAGGATACCGTGTATAAGGAAGTCCACGTCCTTTAGCTCCCCCGGGTGGGAGTCTTCATAGGCAGTCATCTGTTCCCCAATAACTTCCCACCGCTCCTCCGTGATCCCGGAACCAAATATCTACGGGGAGGTCATAGTTATCTTCCCTATAAATTCCCTTATTGTTTTCAGCTCAATCTTTACCCCCTTACTTCTCAATATCTTGTAACAGTGCCGGGTGTACAATTCCTTATCTTCTGGCTTATATATGGGCAACGATCGTGCCGTCCCCATCTTCCCACCTGACCTTTAGCTACCTGGCCTACGGGGCACTCTCCCTGGTCTTCCCAAACGGGGGTATCCGAGTCCCTGTTCGGGCACCACTCGTTGCTCCCCATGGTTTCGGGGGCAACTGTCGGGTTCTTACCCTCTCCGGGTCTTCGGACATCTCCGGATGCGGCCCGCGCGTTCACACCAGGAAGAGTCAGCCAGAGGTTCAAAGCTTGGTTGCCGTTTATTTGCTATCAGCGGTTACATGGTTGAAAGAGAGAGAGAGAGAGAGAGAGAGAGAGAGAGAGAGAGAGGGAGAGAGGCGGCCCCCCCCCTTGTCTTGTTCGTCTCTTATACCCTCCGTTGCCTGGGGCAGGGTTTTCTCGGGGGATGGCGTATCGAGGCTATGCCATGTAGCACACACCGCCCTCCAGCCACTAGCCTAACAACAGCTCTGTCCAGTCACGAAGCGTTTGCTTTGGCTCGCCCCCAGCCACCCGTTGCCAACCATCGCTGGCTGCGGATATGGCCTTGAGGTTGCCTCCGAGCCTTGCAGGTGCAAGCTTGTTTTTCTTGCCTTGGTCTCTTTATCTCCTGTTGTTGAGTCTGTTTGGCCTTGAGCCGTTGGGTACGGTTTGTGTGCACATACTGCCTGTCTCATCGCCTTCCCCCACTCCCTACACTTATCTTCCCTCCCAAACCCTGCCCTCTCCCTGACTTTCCCGGCACTGCAGACATCACTACCATCCTTCCGGTCTCACAAGCCCACAACCTTGGTGTCATCCTCGACTCCGCTCTCTCGTTCACCCCACATATCCAATCAGTCACCAAACCCTGCCGGTCTCACCGCCACAACATCGCTAAGATGCGCCCTTTTCTCTCTTACCCAACATTTCTCTGGGCTTCTACCTCTTCAACATCCACTTCCTTAACCATATTGACATAGGGAGTTCTATGGCTTTGCTCTCGGGATGAACTACTGCAGTGGTCCCAACTACAGCTGTGAGCAGTAGCGGCAGGACAAGCTGGTGGCTATTATAGGAACGCAATCGCTCCCACGGCTTCAACTATCATCTCTACGCTGATGACACCCAAATCTACATCTCTGCCCCTGCTCTCTCTCCCTCCCTTCAGGCTTGGGTCTCCTCCTGCTTCAAGACATCTCCATCTGGATATCTGCCCGCCATCTAAAACTCAATATGTCCAAGACTGAACTCCTTATCTTCCCTCCCAAATCCTGCTCTCTCCCTGACTTTCCCATCACTGTTGATGGCACTACCGTCCATCCCGTCTCACAAGCCAGCAATCTTGGTGTAATCCTTGATTCCACTCTCTCGTTCACCCTTCACATCCAATCTGTCACCAAAACCTGACGCTCTCACTTCCACAACATTGCCAAGATCCACCCTTTCCTCTCCATACAAACCGCTACCCTGCTGGTTCAATCTCTCATCCTATCCCGACTGGGTTACTGCATCAGCCTCCTCTCTGATCTCCCATCCTCCTGGCTCTCCCCACTTCAATCTATACTTCATGGTGGTGCCCGGATCATCTTTGTGCAGAAACGCTCTGGGCATGTTACTCCCCTCCTCAAAAATCTCCAGTGGCTGCCAATCAACCTACGCATCAGGCAAAAACTCCTCACTCTCGGCTTCAAGGCTCTCAATCACCTCGACCCCTCCTACCTCACCTCCCTTCTTTCCTTCTAGAGCCCAGACGGCACCCTCCGCTCCTCTGCCGCTAGCCTCCTCAATGGGCCTCGTTCTCTCCTTTCCCGCCACAGACCCCCGGCCCACGCCCTCCCCATGGCCTGGAATGCCCTCCTTCTGCACATCCGCCAAGCTGGTTTTCTTCCTCCCTTCAAAGCTCTACTGAGAGCTCACCTTCTCCAGGAGGCCTTCCCAGACTGAGCCCCCTCCTCCCCCTCCCCCTCCTCCCCCTCTTTATCCCCCCGCCTTACCTCCTTCCCCTCCCCAAAGCACCTGTATATATGCTTGTACATATTTATTACTCTATTTTACTTGTACATATTTACTATTATATTTATTTTATTATGTTAATATGTCTTGTTTTGTTGTCTGTCTCCCCCTTCTAGACTGTGAGCCCGCTGTTGGGTAGGGACCGTCTGTATATGTTACCATCTTGTACTTCCCAAGCACTTACTACAGTGCTCTGCACACAGTAAGTGCTCAATAAATACGATTGATTGAATGAATGAATGAATAGGAGTGATGTCATTAGCAGTATCCATGACCAGCTCCTGGGTGCTGGGTCTTTATAAGTTCCCAAGCATAAGGGTTCCAGGTTCAATCCTATTCCCATGGCAATAGAACAGCATTAGGGTACCAAATCCCAGTTAAGTTTGCTGGGAGGATTCTTGTGCATATATCAGTTCAATCTCCCTTTATACAGGACCAGTTGATTCTGTGATTTGATTAAGTTGGAAAATATTTCTTCCATTTGTGTCTATCCTGTATAGGCACGTGCATGACAGTCAGTCTGACAATAGAAATATGCTCTTGTCTCATAACTCTACAGACTACCTCACTACTTTTGCATCAGTGACTATTAATTACTGTGGACATTAATCCATAATGCTTATGTACATATCTTCAAACTCTGTTGTGACACGTACCTGTAATTAATTTTAGTGCCTGATTCCCCCACTAGATTATAAGGTCTTTGAGGGCAGTGATAATGTCTACTAACTTTATCATACTCCTCCAAGCCCTCAGTACGAGGGTCTGCACATAGTAGGTGCACATAAACACTAGTAATAATATTTATTATGTTCTTACTCTATGCAGGACACTGTACTAAGTACTTGGAATCATCATATGGATGTTGTCCCTTGAGGAACTCAAAACCTGCAGCTAATAATTGTGGTATTTGTTAAGTGATTACTTTGTGCTAAGGACTGTATCAAGCTCTGAGCTAGATACAAGATCATCAGATACATCATGGAGCTTACAGTCTACGTATAAGGGAGAACAAGTATTGAACCTCCATTTTGTAAATGAGAGAACTGAAGCATAGAGAAGTGAAATGTCTTGCTGAAGATCACATACCAGGCAAGTGGTAGAACTAGCATAAGAACCCAGGTCATCTGACTTTCAGGCCTGTTCTCTTTCCACTGGATCACACAGATTCTAAGTGATTGATGTGCTCTAGGTGAATATTCATATTGATTTCACTGGGAAGGTTACAGATATATGTCTCCCAACATTTCTGTGGGATTGCTGATCAGCATCAGAAATTCCCCACTCCACGTGCTTCAGAGATGGGACTCTCACATCCTGCAGCTGGGAAGTTGAGGGCAGGAGAAAGGTCAGCAGGACCAGTAGCGGGAATAAAACCTGGGGTTCAAAATCAGAGATCAGCAGGGATTCTGAGTCTGTCGGGGGTGTTGTGCAATCCAAGAAGATGACAGAAATGGATGGGATATGGGACGATGGTGCAGTGTCTTGATGGCATAGTGGGGAGAGCAAAATGCAGTGGGTCCCCAGAAGAAGTGACTGATGCAATAAATTTAAACCGTGGGTAGTTGAATGTGGAGAAGCTCATGGAAACTACGAACTGTGTCTATGGGGTGACAGACGGCTTGGGATCTCAAGTGTGGTACAAAATGATAGTAAAAAAGTTCACAATGGGGATCCGGCCCCTTGTGCGCCAACTTGGAACTTCTCCCTCTTCAAATCAGACATACCACAGTTCTTCACACATTCAAATCCCTGCTTATATCCCTCCTCCTCCAACAAGACTTCCCCAATTGCTTTGCCAGTACTCTGTGCCATACCATCCTTTCAGCCAACTCTAGTACTTACGAATGTATCTATTACCAACGTCAACACTGATGTGTATAAGCCCTTAATCATTTTTTGAACAACTTGGGTTGTAAATGTTTCCAGTTTGTTTCCCCCACTAGAGTGTGAGGGAAGGACATGTGTCACTTAATCATTCTATTCTTCCCAAGTGCCAATTACAATGAATTGCTCCATATAGGTGCTCAATAAATATTGCTACTACTACTATCATTATCACTTCTGACTGTGATGGAAAACTGGAGGGTGGAGGGAATTCAGGGATTGGCTGTGAAGATTATCCATAAAGGCCCTTCGTAACTCCAGCTACTAGTATGCCTGTTTCTTCCCAACGCAATTTCCCCATACTACCCACTTAGTTGTACCAGTCCCTCCAGAATCCTCCATCTCCCCATTCCTCCCCAAAATCTTAAGTCACACAGTGGAATGAAGAGGGGAAATTGGGCACAGCTAGGTGAAGTGGATTTTCTCTCAGTCCACCCCAAGACTTATCTCCCAACCTAACCCTCCCCCACCCCCACCCTGCAAAAGCTGAGACGTTTCCTCTCTCCAAGCTGAATACTTCCAGGGGTTTAAATGTCATGGCCCTGCTCAGCACTTCTATAACTATCCCACTCCATGTCCTCCCTCCCCTCTAACCTAGCCCTCCCATGACCTAATCCTGGCTCCCTCAGCAGCTGCTGTGTTTCTGGTGGGTTAGAATTAGCATGAACTGACTTTTAAGGTCTTTAGTTTTTAAAGTGAGCCTGATTGTTGGGTATACATCATCTCCTACCTCCGGTGAATGCTAAAATCCTGGACATGCACAGTGACATCATGACCCAAGCATGAGGTTACAGGAAGTCTATTTATCAAGCACCCGCATGCTTAACACTGACCAAGAGGAGCCTAAGAAGCTCTAGGCAGCCATCTGTCTCAGGTAGCTCTAGGAAGCCATCTGTCTCTGGGCCAGGGAGCAGCCTCTGAGGAGTGGGTCATCCTGAGGAAGAGGATAAATGTGCTCAGTTCTGTTTCTGCCTTGGAGAGATTCCAAAACTCCCACTGAAGGGACTTCTTAGGAGCAGAAACTGCAAAGAAAATGATGCTATCTGATTCAGCTCATTTTCTGCTTTCCCAAACCATACGGGACATTTCTAATCAGGAAATTGTTTTCAGGGAGCCAAGGTAAATGCAATGAACTTCTCCAGTCTTTGATCACAATGGGAGAGGCAGTCTTTGGGAAAATGGAACTTCCTTGTATGCTTTGTATATGTGTGTCACTGTTTTCCCTGGTACACCCCAACTCTTAACCCACTCTGTCTCCATGTAGATCTGCTATGGCCCAGTGCACCCCATTCTCAAGGTTAAAGCTCAGTTCCCATTTCTCTATCAAATCTCTATAGTGTCTCCAGATCTGCACTTGGGAATGATCCGTCCCATGAAACATTTTCACTGGGTCTGGTTCTGCCTCCTGGTCACCAATGACATTACAGGGAAGACGTTCACCAAGACCATGACAGAGGAAATGTCCAGGAATGGAAGCTATGTGGCTTACACTGAGAGAATCCGGGAAAACTTTACTGAAAGTAAATTTGAGTTTACTCAAGTTACTCAAACTAATTTGAGTCTTATTACACAAACATTATTAAATCATCAGCCAATGTGGTTATTGTCTGAGGGGATAAATTCTCTTTATTTTTTTTGTACTTAATATGAATATTGTTCCTGTTGTTGGTATAGTTTGGGTCAGAATCTCTGATTGGGATTTTACCACAAATTTCTTAGACATACATAACAACGTTTTCCAAGGTGCCATGTTATTTTCAGGCCACAGGAATGACATTCTGGGTTTCAGGGATTTTGAGCTGACCCTGAACCCTGGGAAATAGCCACAGGATGTGTTTATACAGTCGTTCTGGGGATGGACCTTTGACTATCCACCTGTAGAAGAACAGGACAGATTGCCAGTGCCAGGGCTTTGTAATAAAAATGGTTCTTTGGAGAGCAGGCCCATGGCCTTCTGGAACAGGAATCTGTCTTTTCAGAGTTACAGTGTATGCAGTGCAGTGTATGCCATAGCTCATGCCCTCCAACAGAAACCCTTGGCCAGGAAGGAGATGGAGATGCTGGGGGATGGATAAAGTCAATTTCCTCATCCATGGCAGGTAATGCTTCCCTTCTTCCCTGAATTCCAGCTCCCTAGGTAGGCTACTGTCAGCCTGTAGCCACTGACAATATGAACCCAGGTACTCTAGGTCTTGAGTGTCTTTTACTTAGGTCCTGGCTAGTCTGGCCATCGCTGGGTCAGAGGATCATTTACTGAGGTGCCAGAGATGTTTAGAGATACTAAAATCCACCTCCTTCCGGGAAACAGTTCCTGAATACACCAGTTAACACCTACCTTGTCTTTAAATATCTCCAGCTGGTCTGTCCAGTCCCCTCAGCTCCTTTGGCTCTGGTTATCATGGGAACATCAAGGGGTGAGCAGATGGTGATGGGCTGGAATCCAGTCATTGGTGTTAATCTCTCCCTCCTGCTCAACTCGCTCCTAAAGAACACTCGAATTCACACCAAGGCTGGTGACCAGGTCGATTTGGATGGCCTCCACAGGGTAATGAGTAGAATTGAAATCTTGAATGATCAGATTTTACAGAATGGCACCGGAGCCCATGTTAAAGTGGGACAATTTGTCCCTCTGGCCCCAGCTGGGAAATATTTCAACATCAGAAAGGAGCAGATAACGTGGGGCCAGCTATCTTCTCAGGTAATGTAGTAGTAGTAGTAGTAGTCCTAGTAGTAGTAATATGATTAGCAGTAGTAGGAATAGTAATACTAGTACTCGGTAGTAGGAACAGGAGGAGGTGGCTGTGGGGAGGCAGGGAGGAGTATTTATTGAGGATCCACTTGGTGCAATGCACTGTATTAGAACATTGGAAAGTACAGAAGCATGAAGAGACAGTTTTCTGCCCACAAGGAACTTAGAGTCTATCGAGGAGGTAAAAATCAATTCCATTGTCTGTCGGGACACAAAAGGAAACTATTCTTCCCTGGCAGCATCCCTGGACTTTGGTTCCCACTGATGGTTGCACACAAACTGAAATAACCAACTCCAGTAGAAAAAAACAGGAAGAACAGGATCAGCTTGTTGAATGTTGTATATTGAATGTTAATAGTTTGGCAGACTCAGATTCTCTTTATCATTACATTTGCTTTATTCACTCTATTATTAGTCTTCTTCTAAAGATGAAAGTTACCATGATAACTCGGTCTACATATGTACTCATGCCTCAGTCACCTAGAGGATAGAAGTCAGGGTGTTCTTGTGATAGCACAATATCTGTTGACAAATACGAAGGTGCAAGGTGATTGAGTGTTTTAAAACCTATGGTAAGGAATTTCTGTTTGCTGCATATGTGGATAGGCAACCACTGGAGTCTCTTGATGTGGGGAAACATGGGCTGAAGGTGTTTATATAAAAATGATCGGGGCGGCAGAGTGAAGTATGGACTGGAGTGGGGAGAGGCAGGAGCCAGAGGGGTCAGCTAGGAGGCTGGTAGTGTAATCAAGGTGGGATAGAATAAGTGCTTGGGTTAACATGATAGCAGTATGGATAGAGAGGAAAGAGCAGATTTTAGCGATGTTGTGAAGGTTTAACTGAATGGATTTAGTGATAGATTGAATAGGTATGCTTAATGAGAGTGATGAGCAAAGGTTAACCCCGGGGTTATGGGTTTGTGACACAGGAAAGACGGTGGTGTTGTCTAGAGTGATAGGAAAGTTAAGGGGGATGGCAGGGTTTGGGTGGAAGATAAGGAGATCTGTTTTGTGCATGTTAAGTTTGAAATGACGACAGGACATCCACATAGTGATATCTTAAATGCAGGAGCAACTGAAAGACTGCAGATAGGGAGAGAGATGAGAGCTGTAGATGTAGATTTGGGAATCATCTGCATAGAGATGGTAGTTGAAGTCAGAAATCATGGGAATGAATCAATTCTCTAAGGGAGTGGGTGTAGATGGAGAATAGAAGGGGATACAGAACTGAACTTTGAGGGACACTCACAGTTAGCGGGTGGGATCCAGAGGAGGAGCCTGCAAAAGAGACTGAGAGTGAGCAGGCAGAGTGATAGAAAGAGAACCAGGAGAGGTGAGTGTCAGCGAAGCTAAGGTTGGATAATTGTTCCAGGAGATGGGGGTGATGGACATTTTGGAAGGCAGACAAGAGGTCAAGTAGGATTAGGATACGGTAGAAGCCATTGGATTTGGGATGAAGGAGATCATTTATGAACTTTTAGAGGCTGATTTCTGAGTAGCAGAGGGAACAGAAGCCAGACTGAAAGGGATCAAGGAGGGAATTGGAGAAGAGGAATTTGAGACAGTGGGGAATTGGAGAAGAGGAATTTGAGACAGTGGGTATAGATAACTCACTTGAGGAGTTTGGAGAGGAATGGTAGGTGGGAGATGGAGTGATAACTGGAAGGAACTGTGCGATCAAGGGAGGGTTTATTTAGGATAAGGGTGACATGTGCATGTTCGAAAGCAGTGGGGAAGAAAGCATTGGAGTGCAAACAGTTGAAGATGGCTGTTAGGGAAAGAAGATGGGAGAGGGCAAATGCTCTGATACGGTGTGAAGAGTTAGGGTCAGATGTGCAGGTAGATGGGATGGATTTTAAGAGAAAGCAGGAAATCTCTAGAGATACTGCTGGGAAAGATAGGACTGTGACTATAGGATAGGATTTGAGAATCAACTTCTCTTAGTGGGAAGAGCATTGGTTTGAGAGTCAGAGGTCATGGGTTCTAATCCCAGAGCTGCTACATGTCAGTTTTGTGACTTTGGGCAAGTCACTTCACTTCCCTGTGCCTTAGTTACCTCATCTGTAAAATGGAGATTAAGATTGTGAGCCCCACGTGGGACAACCTGATTACCTTATATCTACATCAGCACTTAGAACAGTATTTGGCACATAGTAAGTGCTTAGCAAATACTATTATTGTTATTATATAGGAGAGTTGAATAAGGGGCAGGAGAAGGGAGAGACTGAAAAGAAGCAAGGGAGATTTTAGGTAGATCATGCCTGATAGTTTCAATTTTTTCAATAAAGTAGGTAGTCAGGTCATTAGGGGCAAGAGATATGGAGGTGGGGGTGGGGTGGGGAGGGGCAGCCGGCTGGAGAAGAGAATTAAATGTCTGAAACAACTGGTAAGGGGTATGGGGATGGGCATCAATAAGGATGGACTAATAACTTTGATGGGCAGAGAAGAGAGAAGAGTTAAAGCACTCAAGGATAAACTTGAAGTGAACAAAATTGGCCTGTTACCTAGATTTCTGCCAGCGGCGCTCTGTGGCTCGTGCAGAAGAGTGAAGGAGACAAACTGTGCAAGTGATCCAGGGCTGTGGGT
This sequence comes from Tachyglossus aculeatus, assembly GCF_015852505.1. NCBI lineage: Eukaryota > Metazoa > Chordata > Mammalia > Monotremata > Tachyglossidae > Tachyglossus > Tachyglossus aculeatus. Next base: position 2,238,139 of record NW_024045090.1, read on the forward strand.
TAGTGGTATAAGATCAGAGAAAGAATAGGGGAGCATGTGCGTGCAGTAGAGTGGGTGGTTGTGGGTGCCAATTTGGTCATCAAGGGAATATAGTTTGAGTATTCGTTCATTCATTCATTCATTCAATCGTAGTTATTGAGCGTTCACTGTGTGCACAGCACTGTACTAAGCCCTTGGAAAGCATAGTTCGGCAACAGAGACAATCCCTACCCAACAACGGGCTTACATTCTAGAAGGTGGGGAGACAGCCAACAAAACAAAACAAGTAGAAAGGCATCAATAGCATCAAAATAAATACATACTTGAGAGAACTGGATGGGTCAAAATATCGGAGGTCTCTGTCGGGGAGTAGGACAGGTTTGTCGGGAGGAGGTGTGTAGGAAAGACGGCAGTTGAGGACGTTGTGGTCAGATAGGGGGGTTTCAGAGTTGGCTATGACAGAGATTGTACAGAGGCTGGAATTGATGAGATGAAGTGTGTGTCCAGGTTTGTGTGTGTGTGTGTGTGTGTGTGTGTGTGTGTGTGTGTGTGTGTGTGTGTGTGTGTGTTTGTATGTGTGTGCGCGTGTGTGCATGTGTGTATGTGTTTTCTGTCGGTTCCATCTTCACAGCATCGTTAGAAGCCACCCTTTCCTCTACATCCTAAAAGCTATCATGTTAATGCAAGCACTTATCCTATACCACCTTGATTACTGTAACAGTCTCCTTGCTGACCTCCCTGCCTCCTGTCTTTTCCCACTCCAGTCCATACTTTACTCTGTTGCCCGGATCATTTTTATACCAATACCCTCAGTCCATAACTCCCCACTCCTCAAAAACCTCCAGTGTTTGCCCAACCATCTATACATCAAACAGAAATTCCTTACCATTTGCTTCAATCAACTTGCCCCCTCCTACTTCACCTCACTATCCTCCTACTACAACTCAGCCAGCACACTTCCTTCATCTAATGCTAACCTTCTCACTGTTTCTCAATCCCATCTCACTGCAGACCACTCAACCGCATCCTTCCTCTGGCCTAGAATGCTCTCCCTCCTCAAATCCAACGGACAATTACTCTCCACCTGTTCAGTCTTATTGAAAGCACATCTCCTCCACGAGGACTTCCCTGATTAAGCCCTCCTTTCCTCTTCTCTCACTCTCTTCTGTATCCCCCGACTAGCTCACTTTATTCATCCCCCCTCCCAGCCCTACAGCACATATGTACATATTTGTAATGTAATTTACATATTTTCATTAATGTCTGTCTCCCCCTCTAGACTGTAAACTCATTGTGTGCAGGGAATGAATCTGTTTACTGTTGCATTTTGCTCTCCCTGGAGCTAAATACAGTGCTCTGCATACAGTAAGTGCTCAATAAATACAAGTGAATCAATTAAGGAATGAATGAATGGTGAGTGGGTGAGCTGCGGTGGAGCACAAGATCAGTGGACTTGAGGAGTGATAGAGACATGCAAGAGGAAGGGTCATCATGAACATCTATGTGGATAGTGAAGTCCCTAAGGACCAATACACAGATGGAAAAAGAGAGAAGGAATGTGAGGAATGGATCAAAATGGTTCAGAAACTTGGAGTTGGGGTCTCATGGGGTGGAGACTACTGTGGCTAGTATATGGAGTAGGTGTTACTATCAAGTGCCATCTAATGGGAGAGATAGACATTTAAATATATTACAGAGTGAGGGAGGAAAAATGTAAGAATATGTACCTACCATGTTGGCAGAAGAGCTTGTTTCTGCACTGTAGGAGAAAGAATGATAAATAAGCTACCCAAATATAAAGATAAAAGTGTAGAACCATCCAAAGATATCCCTGAAGGACAAGAGCAACCATGATCTCAGCCTACCCTGAAGTGATAGGCATGGAAGCAGGAGAATCCAGTTAATTTGATATTTTGAGGGATGAATGAGTGAGAGTCTGTGATTTGGGTTGGTTCTGTTCTCTTCCTACTGTGTGTACCCCATCTCCTCCTACCTGCTAAAGCTTCAGACCTTTCAATGTCCATCCCAGGAATTGTACAACTGGGCTGGGAGGGGGAGTTATTGAATGAGATGCAAGATTTTCATTCCGACCCAGAAGGCCCAAGGGCTGTGGAAAATGGTGAAAGAATGATCTCATATCTGTCCATGATTGGAATTGACTGCCTCGTGCCTCTTTGTAAGGAGTGTAGTATTGCCCTGAGATCACCACAGGTTTTCTTCTCTTCCCCCATTCCCCTGAGTCTTACAAGGAAAGCCAAATCCCTCTTCCCAGTCCTTGTTGAGATCCTCTGCTCCGTATGCAGTGAGAGCTGTGGGCCAGTATTCAGGAAAACAACTCGGGAAGAAAAAGCTGTCTGCTGCTATGACTGTGTCCACTGTTCTAAAGGAGAGATCACCAATCAGGCAGGTAGGTGTCTGCAGCGACGGGTTTTCCTGGTGAAAGAGCGGTGGTCAGATCAAAGTTTTCTGGGAGGGTTTTCTGAGAACAAGAAAGCGATTGGGATTAGGAGGTTACACTTTAGGATGCCTAGAATGTGGAAGACTTCCACAATCAACTAAGCACTGGGTCCTCAACAGCCATCAGTTCCCCCCACCCCCTGCCCCCGGGTTACACTTATGTCTTTCAATCCCATTGCTTTCTCCTTACCAGTATTTCTTCTGGTGTCTGTATTACCAGCTGGACTAGAAAGTCCTTGAGGGAAGGGACCATGTCTAGTGATTCAATTGTACTTTCCCAAGTGCTTAGTAGAGTGTTTTGCACAGAGTAAGCATTAAATGAATACCGCCCTTTGATTGACTGACTGATTATTTGCTTGATAATGGAGTGATGACTGATTAGAAGCTTTCACCCATGCCACCTAAAGCAGCCATCCTGTCCCTCCAACTTGGGATTCAGTCTCTGACAGAGGCATCAGGATGTTTGGAGGTTGTGTGTGTGTTAGTTGCCCTCCTGGACACCCATCCTCCTATTTGCCCTCTTGCCATGATGGTTGTTGGATTGCAGAACAACATTGCTGGTTCTACCCCCGGTCCATTCTTAGCAATTTGGGAAAATTCAAATGACTCCCTTTTCAGCCTCTGATTCTCTAAATTAAGCAGAACCCATCCTTCAGATTGTCCTCTTCATGAAGCTCCTCCCGCCACCTGATCATCCTTGTTGCCCCTCCCTTTTCCCCTTTCCCCCTCTATTATGAACTTCTTACATTTAGCAACCGGAACTACCCACCTTATCCTAGGCATGGTGTGAAATCCCATTTATTCCCTTCAGATATGGATCAATGTATAAAGTGTCCTGAAGATCAGTATCTGAATTATCGAAGAGATCAGTGTAACCTGAAAATAGTGACCTTCCTGTCCTATGACGAACCTTCGGGAATGGCTCTGGTGTTCACAGCTCTTGGTTTATCACTCAACTGCTCTGGATTTGGGGATATTTATACACCACCGGGACACGCCCATAGTGAAAGCTAATAACCGCACTCTCAGTCACACCCTCCTCACAGCACTGTTTCTGTGCTTCATGTCCTCCTTGACCTTCATTGGTGGTCCTGGCATGGTGACCTGTGTCTTGCGACAAATAGTCTTTTGAGTTGTCTTTTCTGTGGCTATTTTCTCCGTGTTGGCAAAGACCATCACTGAGGTCTTGGCCTTCAGGGCCACCATGCCAGGAAGCAGAATAATGATGATGGCATTTGTTAAGTGCTTACTATGTGCCAAGCACTGTTCTAAGCGCTGGGGTAGATACAAGGTAATCAGGTTGTCCCACGTGGGGTTCACACTCAATCTCCATTTTACAGATGAGGTAACTGAGGCACAGAGAAGTTAAGTGACTTGCCCAAAGTCACACGGCTGATCAGCAGAATGAGGACTTGGTTGGGCCTCCAAGGCACCCAGTTCCATCGTCCTCATCTGCTCCCTCGGTCAAGTGGGTATCCTGGCTGGGAACCTCCCCTCCGTTCCCAGACGTGGGCATGGTATCTGAGCCTGGTCTCATCAGTGTCCAGTAAAATGAGGGCTCCACATTTGCCTTCTACTGCGTCCTTGGCTACATGGGGTTCCTGGCTCTCTTCAGCTTTATTGTGGCATTCCTGGCCAGGAGGCTACCCGACAGCTTCAACGAGGCCAGCTTCTTCACGTTCAGCATGTTGTTATTCTGCAGCGTCTGGGTCCCCTTCCTGCCTACCTATCTGATTATCAAGGGCAAGGCCATGGTGGTAGCTGAGATCGTCTCCAACCTGGCTTCCAGTGCTAGGCTTTTGGGCTGCATCTTTGGGCCCAAGGCCTACATCGTTCAGCTGAGGCCGGACAGGAACACCAAATGACAGCTACCGGAGCGACAGGGGAATCATGAAATGGAATAATAGAAGTTGAGATCACCAGGGCCATTTTCAGGGGATAATGTACCCTGAGATAAGAGTTCAAATGTTGGCCACTTCCCACAGACACATGATGCAATATACTTCACCAAATATACATTGCCAAGATCCGCCCTTTCCTCTCCATCCAAACTGCTACCCTGCTCATTCAAGCTCTCATCCTATCCCGTCTGGACTACTGCACCGTAGGGAGCGGGGGAAGGCGATGAGACAGGCAGTATGTGCACACAAACCGTACCCAACGGCTCAAGGCCAGACAGACTCAACAACAGGAGATAAAGAGACCAGGGCAAGAAAAACAAGCTTGCACCTGCAAGGCTCGGAGGCAACCTCAAGGCCATATCCGCAGCCAGTGATGGTTGGCAACGGGTGGCTGGGGGCGAGCCAGAGCAAACCCTTCATGACTGGACAGAGCTGTTGTTAGGCTAGTGGCCGCTTTGCGGATGTAGAGGCCACTCTGCGGATGTAGAGGCCGCTCAGTGGAGACAGAGAGAGCTCTGAGTAGACAGAGACCTCTCAGGGGACAGTGGCCGCTCTGAGGAGATGGAGACCACTCTGAGGAGATGGAGGCTTCTCTGAGGAGATGGAGGCCTCTCTGGGGAGACAGAAGGCACTCTGAAGGGACAGAGGTCACTCTGTGGAGGCAGAGGTCACTCAGTGGAGACGGAGACAGAGACCACTCTGAGGAGATGGAGGCCCCTCTGAGGAGATAGAAGACGCTCTGAAGGGACAGAGGTCACTCTGTGGAGACAGAGGCTGCTCAGTGGAGACAGAGACAGCTCAGAGTAGACAGAGACCACTCTGAGGAGACAGAGACTGCTCTGAAGAGATGGAGGCTGCTCTGCAGAGATGGAGGCCGCTCTGAGGAGATGGAGACCGCTCGGAGGAGACAGAGACCATTCTGAGGGGACAGAGGCCACTCTGCAGAGATGCAGGCCGCTCAGTGGAGACAGAGACAGCTCTGAGTAGACAGAGACCACTCTGAGGAGACAGAGACCACTCTGAAGAGACGGAGGCCACTCTGAGGGGACGCAGGTCGCTCAGCGGAGAGACAGCTCTGAGTAGACAGAGACTGCTCAGAGGAGACAGAGACTGCTCTGAAGAGATGGAGGCCACTCTGAGGATATGGAGGCTGATCAGAGGAGACGGAGACCACTCGGAGGAGACAGAGACCGCTCTGAGGAGATAGTGGCCACTTGGAGGAGACAGAGACCGTTCTGAGGGGACTGAGGCCGCTCTGCAGAGACAGAGGCCGCTCAGTGGAGACAGAGACAGCTCTGAGTAGACAGAGACCGCTCTGAAGAGACGGAGGCTGCTCTGTGGGGACAGAGGCCACTCTGAGGAGACGGAGGCTGCTCAGAGGAGATAGAAACTGCTCTGAGGGGACAGAGACCACTCAGCGGAGACAGAGACAGCTCTAAGGAGACAGAGACCACTCAGAGGGGACAGAAACCGCTTGGAGGAGATGGAAGCCGCTCAGAGGAAACACACCAAAGGCGGCTCTGAGACATAGGCCCTGTCTTGCAGAACCCAGGTGCCTCACGGCCCAGCTCTGCCTGGTTGCCTGTCATGGGTCTGACACTGTCACCCTACAGAGCTTGCTTGGCCCCAGATGCTCTTATGTTAGAGATGCAGCCTGGCCTAGTGGCTAGAGCCTGGCCCGGAAGTCAGAAGGACCTGGGTTCTAATCACACTTCCATCACTTGTCTGTTGTGTGGTTTTCGGCAAGTCAGTTAACATCTCTGGGCCTCCGTTTCCTCATCTGTAAAACGGGCATTTAAGTCGCACTCCCATGTGGGATAGGGACTGCATCCAACCTGATTACGTTGTAATTACCCCAGTTCATAGACCATTGCTTGGCACATACCAAGTGCTTAACGAGTACCATAATTACTAACCCACAATGCCCTTGATGGTCAAGGTCCCTTGAGGTACTTGGGGCCCCAAGCCTCTTCAGCTTATTCACATCCGCTGCTGAGTCAACTCACCTGGGTCACATCCTCTCTGTCTTAAGGCTTTCCAAGTTAAATAATTAGTTCATCTTAATAATAATACTAATGATAATGATGGCATTTGTTAAGCGCTTACTACATGCAAAGAACTGTTCTAAGTGCTGGGGGGATACGAGGTGATCGGGTTGTCCCATGTGGGGCTCACAGTCTCAATCCCCATTTTACAGATGAGGTAGCTGAGGCCCAGAGAAGTGAAGTGACTTGCCCAAGGTCACACAGCAGACACGTGGTGGAGCCGGGATGGGCTCTTCACTTAAGACCTGTTGTCTACTGGAAAGAGCACAGGCTTGGTGTCGAGGGAATCGGGCTCTAATCCTAGCTCTGCCAATGGCCTTCCGGGAGACCTTGGGTAAGTCACTGATCCTCGCTCCATCACGTTTCCTCACCTCAAAACGGAGCTACGACATCCGTTCTCCCCCTTTCTTAACTGGGCATCTTGGGTGCTTCAGGGACTGCATCAGCTGTGACTTTTTTTAATGATACTTTTTAGTGCTTTCTATGTGCCAAAGACCTTACTAAGTGCTGGGCTAGTTACAAGATAATCGGGTCCTACATGGGGCTCACAGTCTAGCTAGGAGGGAGCCCAAGTATTGAATTTGCATTTTAGTCAGTCAGTCGCATTTATTGAGCACTTACTGCGTGCAGTGTGCCGTATTAAGTACCACACAACAATAAATGGACATACTCCCTTCCCGCAATGAGCAGACATTAACATAAATTACACAGATGAGGGAACTGAGGCACGGAGAAGCGAAGTGACCTGCACGCAGGTAAATTTCCCCAAGAACATCGCCTTCCTTAAGGACTGAGAACTACTACACGGGGGATTTTTCTTCTGTGTGAGTTCTCCGGGGACCGACCACGGCCGAGGTTTGGCCGAAAGCCTTTTCATGCCCGTTCCGTCTGTGGACTTTTGCTCCGTTGTGAACCTTCTGGTGGTTAATGAGGGTTGACCCTTGACCAAAAGCCTTCCCGCACTCGGCACATATGTAAGGTTTCTCTCCGGTATGAATTCACCAGTGGTTCACCAGGTCCGAGCCCTGACTGAAGCCTTTTCCGCTATCGTCGCATCTGTAGGGCTTCTCCCCAGTGTGGATTCTCTGGTGTTTAATGAGGGTCGAAGAGTCCCGAAAGCCTTCCCGCAGCCGCCGCACCTGTAAGGCCTCTCCCCGGTGTGAATCTTCTGATGCGTCGCCAGGACGGAGTGGTCACTGAAGGCCTTCCCACATCAGCCGCAGCGATAGGGTCTCTCTCCCACGTGGATCCTCTGATGCCTCGTCCGGGCCGAGTTCTGACTGAAGACCTTTCTGCACTCGTCACATCCATGGGGCTTCTCTCCGGTGTGAATCCTCTGATGGTTGATGAGCATCGAGCGATCGCTCAAGGCCTTCCCACATCGGTCACACCCGTAGGGCCTGGCCCCGGTGTGAATCCTCTGGTGGTTGATGAGGATGGAGCGTTGCCTGAAGGCCTTCCCGCACTCGCTGCACCTGTATGGCTTCTCTCCCGTGTGGATCCGCTGGTGCTTGATGAGGGTCGAGGAATCCCGGAAGGCCCTGCTGCAGTGGCCACAGAGGTAGGGTTTCTCGCGGGTGTGGGTCCGCCGATGTTTTGTCAGGGCTGAGTGCTCGCTGAAGACCTTCCCGCACTCGCTGCATCAGTAGGGTTTCTCCCCGGTGTGAATCCGCCGGTGGGTCATGAGCACCGAGTGGGCGCTGAAGGCCTTCTCGCACTGGTGACACCTGTAGGGTTTCTCTCTGGTGTGGATTCTCTGGTGCGTAACAAGGGTGGAGTGTCGACTGAACGCTTTTCCGCATTCCTTACAGCTGTGAGACCCCAGGGAGGACTTCTTACGGGGCTCTCCAGGGACCCCCAAACCGGCATCCCGCCCGGGAACTTTTCTCAGTCTCCCATCTTCCCGGCTCTGTCTCTCCATGGAAGGCCCGGGGGTGGTCTGGGAGAACTTCCCGGAGACTGCCCCGTGGGAAACAGCTTCCCTGTTCCCCTCCGGCTTCTGGAAAACAACTTCCCTGTCCCCCTCCGGCTTCCGGGCAATGGGCTCGCTGGTTTCGGTTGGGGTTTTACAATCTGGAATGGACAGAAATTGAAAAGTCAGCCATCTCTCGGGTTGCTTATTTGGGTTAAGGGAGTGAACGTGGTAACTTGTCTACCAACGGATAGATTTGCGGCAGGGTGGGGGCGGTGTCGACCAGTCGATCGATCGATTGAGCGCTTGATATTTCTTCAGTCGTATTTATTGAGGTTAGTCCAGTGCTCTGCACACAGTAAGCCCTCAAAATATATGACTGAACGAATGAATTGAGCAATTGAATGCTTGATATTCCTTCAGTCGTATTTATTGAGCTTAGTCCAGTGCTCTGCACACCGTAAGAGCTCAATAGATACGACTGAATGAACAAATTGAGTGATTGAGCGCTTGATATTCCTTCAGTCATATTTATTGAGCTTAGACCAGTGCTCTGCACACAGTAAGTACTCAACAAACATGACTGAATGGACGAATTGAGCGACTGAGCGCTTGATATTCCTTCAGTCATATTTATTGACCTTAGTCCAGTGCTCTGCACAGTAAGCGCTCAATAAATACGATTGAATGAATGAATTGAGCGATTGAACGCATGATATTCCTTCAGTCGTATTTATTGAGCTTAGTCCAGTGCTCTGCACACAGTAAGTGCTCAATAAATACTAAGCGCTTGGGAAGTACAAGTCGGCAAAATCTACCCCACAACGGGCTCCCAGTCTAGAAGGGGGAGATGGACAACAAAACCAAACACATGGACAGGTGTCAAGTCGTCAGAGCAAACAGAATTAAAGCGGATGCACATCATTAACCAAATAAATAGAATATGTACAAGTAAAGTAGAGTGATAAATCTGTACAAACATCTATACAGGTGCTGTGGCAAGGGGAAGGAGGTAGGGCGGGGGGCATGGAGGGTGGAGAGGAGAAAGGTGGTTCAGTCTGGGAAGGCATCTTGGAGGAGGTGAGCTCCCAAGCGCTCAGTACAGTGCTCTGCCAATAGTAAGCACCCAATTCATTCATTCATTCAATCGTATTTATTGAGCGCTTACTGTGTGCGGAGCACAGGACTCCCGAAGGGATGCATGAGAGGCCAGGCTGCTTCTCCAGTGTGGCTCAGTGGGAAGAGCCTGGGCTTTGGAGTCAGAGGTCATGGGTTTGAACCCGGATCCGCCACTTGTCAGCTGGGTGACTGTGGGCAAGTCACTTCACTTCTCTGGGCCTCAGTTCCCTCATCTGTCAAATGGGGATGAAGACTCTGAGCCCTCCGTGGGACAACCTGATCACCTTGTAACCTCCCCAGCTCTTAGAACAGTGCTTTGCACATAGGAAGCACTTAATAAATGCCATTATTATTATTATTATTATTATTATTATTATTATTATTATTATTATGCATGAGAGTCCAGGCTGCTTCTCCAGCGTGGCTCAGTGGGAAAAGCCCGGGCTTTGGAGTCAGAGGTCATTGGTACGAACCCGGCTCCGCCACTTGTCAGCTGGGTGACTTTGGGCAAGTCACTTCACTTCTCTGAGTCTCAGTTCCCTCATCTGTCAAATGGGGATGAAGACTGTGAGCCCCCCGTGGGACAACCTGATCACCTTGTAACCTCCCCAGTGCTTAGAACAGTGCTTTGCACATAGGAAGCGCTTCATAAATGCCATTATTATTATTATTATTATTATTATTACTGTTATCCATCGAAAGAAAACCCCCTGTCTGCTTGCCAGCCGAGGGCAAAGTGCTCACCGAGGGAGAGGAGGTTCTGGTAGTTCTCCAGAGTCACGTCCCAGTAGAGGTGGTGCTCGGCGGGCCCCAGTTTCGTCCACTCCTTGGGGCTGAAAGTCACGGCCACGTCCTCGAACGTCAGCGACCCCTGAAAGGTCACAGCATCTACTCGCTCGGTTCCTGCCCCATTCCCCCTCGCCCCCCTCGGGGAGTTGGGGAGATGGGGGGCTGCAACCAGCACTTAGCACAGCGCCTGGCACAGAGTTAAGCGCTTAACAATATCACAAGTATTATTATTATCAGCAGGGTTGGAGGAGCCCACTGTTGGGCAGGGACCGCCTCTATATGTTGCCAACTTGGACTGCACAAGCGCTTAGTACAGTGCTCTGCACACAGTAAGCACTTAATAAATACGATTGAATGAATGAATAAATGAATGGAGAAAAACATTCATAAATATGATTGAATGAATAAACGAAAGGAGAAAAACATTCATTCATTCATTCAATCGTATTTATTGAGCGCTTACTGTGTGTGGAGCACTGTACTAAGCACTTGGGAAGTCTAAGTTGGCAACATCTAGAGACAGACCCTACCCAACAGCGGGCTCACAGTCTAGAAGGGGAAGACAGAAAACTAAACAAAACATATTAACAAAATAAAATAAATAGAATAAATACGTACAAATAAAAGAAATAGAGTAATAAATAAAATAAATAAAACAAAGGAGCCCGTCATCATTGGTATTTATCATTCATTCATTCAATCGTATTTATTGAGCGCTTACTGTGTGCGGCGCACTGTACTAAGCACTTGCATTTATCGAGCACTCACTACGAGAAGCAGCATGGCACAGTGGAAAAGAGCCCGGGCTTCGGAAGCAGAGATCATGGGTTCAAATCCCAGCTCCGCCAATTGTCAGCTGGGTGTCTTTGGGCAAGTCACTTCACTTCTCAGTGCTTAGAACAGTGCTTTGCACATAGTAAGCATTTAATAAATGTCATTATTATTATTATTATTATTATTATTCTCTGGGCCTCAGTTCCCTCATCTGTCAAATGGGAATGAAGACTGTGAGCCCCATGTGGGACAACCTGATCACCTTGTAACCTCCCCAGCGCTTAGAACAGTGCTTTGCACATAGTAAGTGCTTAATAAACGCCATCATTATTATTATTATTCTCTGGGCCTCATCTGTAAAATGGGGATTAAGACTGTGAGCCCCCAGTGGGACAACCTGATCACCTTGTAACCTCCCCAGTGCTTAATAAATGCCATCATTATCATTATTATTCTCTGGGCCTCAGTTCCCTCATCTGTCAAATGGGGATGAAGACTGAGCCCCATGTGGGACCTGATCACCCTGTAACCTCCCCAGCGCTTAGAACAGTGCTTTGCACATAGTAAGAGCTTAATAAGTGCCATCATTATTATTATTATTATGTGTGGAGCACTGTCCTGGGTACTTGGGAGAGCACGATGCAATAGTTGGTTGACACGCTCCCTGCCCACAACCAGCTTACAATCTAGAGGCCTGGCACATAGTGAGCGCTTAACAAATACTACTATTACTATTCTTAATAATAATAATGATGATGATAATAATAATAGGAATGGTATTTGTTAAGCGCTTACTATGTGCCAAGCACTGTTCTAAGCGCTGGGGGAGATACTAGGTCATCAGGTTGTCCCCCGGGGGGCTCCCAGTCTTCATCCCCATTTGACAGAGGAGGGAACTGAGGCATAGGGAAGTGAAGCGGCTTGCCCAAAGTCACCCAGCTGTATTAGAGGGGGAGACAGGCATCTGTCAATGGATGAATGGTATTTATTGAGCGCTTACTTTGCGCAGAGCACTGGACTAAGGGTTTGGGAGAATACAGCGCAACAGAGATGGTGGGCACATTCATTCATTCAGTCAGTCATTCAATCGTATTTATTGAGCGCTTACTGTGTGCAGAGCACTGTACTGAGTGCTTGGGAAGTACAAGTCGGCAACACATAGAGACGGTCCCTACCCAACAGTGGGCTCACAGTTTAGAAGGGGGAGACAGACAACAAAACAAAACATATTAACAATATAAAATAAATAGAATAAATATGTAGAAATAAAATAAATACATAAATAGAGTAATAAATATTTACAAACATATATACAAGTGCTGTGGGGAGAGGCAGGCAGACATTAATCAAGCTATCGGTGGTATTTATTGAGCGCTTCTTGTAGTAAATGTAGCTTTGTATTGTTGTATTGTCCCCTCCCAAGCGTTTAGCCCAGTGCTCTGCACACAGTATGCACTCAATAAATACGTCGGAATGAATGAATGAATGTAGAGCACTCTACTAAGCTCTTAGGAGAGCGCAGTACAACAGAGTTGTAGACACGTTCCCTGCACACAACAAGCTCACGGTCTAGAGGACGAGAAGCTGAGACTGCCACCCTGATTGTTTTGCGTCTACCCCAGCGTTTAGTACAGTGTCTACCCCGCACGGAGATGGGGGGAGTATCCAGCCGGGAGCGTACGTCCAGTCCAGTCTGGGCCGGGTCCGGAACTCAGGCCACCCTTGGGAAGCTGCGAGGGGGAGCTCGCTGTGGGCAAGGAGGGCGTCTGCTTATTGTCCCACTGTCTTCTCCCGAGCACTTAGTACAGTGCTCCGCACATAGCAAGCACTCAATAAATATGACTGAATGGAGAAGCGGCGTAGCTCAGTGGACAGAGCCCGGGCTTCGGAGTCGGAGGTCATGGGTTCGAATCCCGACTCCACCATATGTCTGCTGTGTGACCTTGTGCAAGTCACTTCACTTCTCTGTGCCTCAGTTACCTCATCTGTAAAATGGGGATTGACTGTGAGCCCCACGTGGGACACCCTGATCACACTGTATCCCCCCCAACGCTTAGAACAGTGCTTTGCACATAGTAAGTGCTTAACAAATGCCTTCATTATTATTATTATTAGGTCATAGGTTCTAATCCCGGCTTTGCCAATTAATAATAATAATGATAATAATGGCATTTATTAAGCACTTACTATGTGCAAAGCACTGTTCTAAGCGCTGAGGGGATACAAGGTGACCAGGTTGTCCCACTGGGGGCTCACAGTCAACCCCCATTTTAGAGATGAGGGAACTGAGGCCCAGAGAAGTTAAGTGACTTGCCCAAGGATACACAGTTGGCAATTGGTGAAGTCAGGATTTGAACCCAAGACCGCTGACTCCGAAGCCCGGGCTCTTTCCACTGAGCCACGCTGTCAGCTGTGTGACTTGGGCAAGTCACTTGACTTCTCTGGGCCTCAGTTCCCTCATCTGTCAAAGGGGGATTAAGACTGAGCCCCACGTGGGACAACCTGTATCCCCCAGTGCTTAGAACAGTGCTTTGCACATAGTAAGCACTTGACAAATACCATCATTATTATTATTATTCTCTGGGCCTCAGTTCCCTCATCTGTCAAATGGGGATGAAGACTCTGAACCCCACGTGGGACAACCTGATCATCTTGTCTCCTCCCCAGCGCTTAGAACGGTGCTTTGTACATAGTGAGCGCTTACTGGGTGCTGAGCACTTACTGGGTGTTGAGCACTGCATTAAGCGCTTAGGAGAGGACAATAGAACAACAGAATAGTCATTCATGCATTGTTAAGCTTAACAAATAATGTAATAATTATTCTTATCATTATTATTATTAGACTGTGAATTCAATGTGAGAACTCATGACCTTCCATCCCCTCCAGCGCTTAGTACAGTGCTTGGCACATAGTAAATGCTGAACCAATAACATAATAATAATAATTGTTATTGTTAGACTGTGATAATAACAATAATTATCATTGTTATTATTAGACTGTGATCTCCATGTGAGAACTCATGACCTGCCATCACCTCCAGCGCTTAGTACAGTGCTTGGCACATAGTAAACGCTTAACAAATAAGGTAATAATTCTTCTTATCATTATTATTATTAGACTGTGAATTCCATGTGAAAACACATGACCTGCCATCCCCTCCAGCGCTTAGTACAGTACTTAGCACATAGCAAACTCTTAACCAATATCATAATAATAATAACAATAATAATAATAATAATAATTGTTATTATTAGACTGTGATCTCCATGTGAAAACTCATGACCTGCCATCCCCTCCGGCGCTTAGTACAGTGCTTGGCATGTAGCAAACTCTTAACCAATACCATAACTATTATTATTATTAGACTGCGATCTCCATGTGAGAACTCATGACCTGCCATCCCCTCCAGTGCTTAGTACAGTGCTTGGCACATAGTAAATGCCTAACAAATAAGGTAATAATTATTCTTAGAATTATTATTATTGGACTGTGAATTCCATGTGAGAACTCATGACCTTCCCTCCCCTCCAGCGCTTAGTACAGTGCTTGGCACATAGTAAACGCTTAACAAATAAGGTAATAATTCTTCTTTTTCTTCTTCTTCTTATTAGACATGCGAGAACTTATGACCTGCCATCCCCTCCAGCGCTTAGTACAGTGCTTGGCACGTAGCAAACGCTTAACAAATAAGGTAATGATTATTCTTATCATTATTATTATTGGACTGTGAATTCCATGTTAGAACTCATGACCTTCCATCCCCTCCAGTACTTAGTAGAGTGCTTGGCACGTAGTAAATTCTTAACCAATATCATAATTATTATTATTATTAATGTTATTAGACTGCAATCTCCATGTGAGAACTCATGACCTGCCATCCCCTCCAGCGCTTAGTACAGTGCTTGGCACATAGTAAACGCTTAACAAAGAAGGTAATAATTCTTCTTATTATTATTATTATTAGACATGTGAGAACTCATGACCTTCCATCCCCTCCAGCGCTTAGTACAGTGCTTGACGTAGTAAACGCTTAACCAATAACATAATAATAATTATTATTATTGTTATTAGACTGTGAGCTCCATGTGAGAACTCATGACCTGCCATCCCCTCCAGCGCTTAGTACAGTGCTTAGCACGTAGTAAACGCTTAACCAATAACATAATAATAATCATTATTATTGTTATTAGATTATAAATTGCCAACTTGTACTTCCCAAGCGCTTAGTACAGTGCTCTGCACACAGTAAGCGCTCAATAAATACGATTGATTGAATGATTGATTGATAAGATCCATGTGAGAACTCATGACCTGCCATTCCCCTCCGGCGCTTAGTACAGTGCTTGGCACGTAGTAAACACTTAACCAATAACATAATAATAATAATAATAATAATAATAATTGTTATTACTGTGAGCTCCATGTGAGAACTCATGACCTGCCATCCCCTCCAGCGCTTAGTACAGTGCTTGGCACGTAGTAAACGCTTAACCAATAAGGTAATAATTATTATTCTTATCATTACAGTTATTAGGCTGTGAACCTCATGGAAGAGAGCAGATCTCCCCCGGCGCTCAGTACAGTGCTGGGCACATAGTAAGGGCCGAAGGAGCAGGCCGCATTCGCTGGCGGTGTGTATTGAGCGCTTACCGTGGGCAGGGCACTGTGTACTGAGCGGTTGGGGGCGTCCAGGCCAAGGGCCTGCTGAAGAACAGGCTGCGCGCTCCGTTCCGCTCCTCGCTCCGCGCTCCGGGTTTTGGGCTCCGGATTTGGGGCTCCGGGCTCCGGGGTCCGGGGTCCGGGCTCCGGGCCTCGCCCTGCTCCCCCAACTCAGACATTGGAAACGCCCACCAACACCGCCCCTAGACGCACTTCCGGTGCCTCTCTAAGACGCCGGAGGCTGAGTCGTCTCGGTGGTCGGGGCGCCCTCCGGCCCCGCCCCTCTCTTTGCCCAGCCCCTTTTCACCATTCATTCATTCGTTCGTTCATGCATTCATTTGCTCGTTCGTTCATTCATGCATTCATTCATTCGTTCCTTCATTCATTCGTTCATTCGTTCATTCATTCATTCACTCGTAAATGCATGCATGCATCCATTCATTCGTTCGTTCGTTCGTTCGTTCGTGCATGCATTCCTTAATTCATTCGCTCGTAAATGCCTGCAGGCATGTATTTATTCGTTAGCTCGTTCATTCATTCATTCATAATCTCTGATCTCTCTCATCATAATCTTCTCACCTGCCTCCTCACTCACACTCCTTTCCCCTGTAAATCCATATTACTCCCTCACAGAGATCTCCGCTCTCTGGACCCCACCCATCTTTCGGAGCGCCTCACACCCCACCTCGCTGCCCTCTCCTCTCTACCCAGTCTTGATGATCAGATTACTGCTCTCAACTCTACCCTTTCTACTCAGCTAGACTCACTCGCTCCCCTTTCACTTCGCCGCTCTCGCACCACTAACCCACAGCCCTGGATCACTGCCACTGTCCGCCTCCTTCACTCTTATGCTCGAGCTGCCGAACGCTGCTGGCGAAAGTCTAAACACCATGCCAACCTCGTTCACTTCAAGTTTATCCTTTGCTGCCTTAACTCAGCCCTCTCTTCTGCCAGACAAAACTATTTCTCCTCCCTTATTGACACCCATGCCCGTCACCCCCGCCAGCTCTTCCGTACATTCAACTCCCTTCTCAGGCCCCCTGTCCCTCCCCCTCCTCCTTCCCTCACCCCCAACGATCTGGCCTCCTACTTCATTAACAAAATTAAATCCATCAGGTCCGACCTCCCCAAAGTCTCTTCCCCCCTTTCTCCAACCCCCCGGCTCTCAACACTCTCTGCTACTCTCCCATCCTTCCCAGCAGTATCCTCAGAGGAGCTCTCCTCCCTCATCTCAAGTGCTACTCCGGCCACCTGTGCTTCTGACCCCATTCCCTCTCATCTTATGAAATCTCTCGCTCCATCCCTTCTCCCCTCCTTAACTTCCATCTTCAACCACTCACTCTCCACTGGTTCCTTCCCCTCTGCCTTCGAACATGTCCATGTCTCTCCCATCCTAAAAAAACCCCTCTCTTGACCCCACCTCACCTTCTAGTTATCGTCCCGTATCCCTCCTACCATTCCTTTCCAAACTCCTTGAACGAGTTGTCTACACGTGCTGCCTAGAATTCCTCAACAACAACTCTCTCCTCGACCCCCTCCAGTCTGGCTTCTGTCCCCTTCACTCCACGGAAACTGCCCTCTCAAAGGTCACCAATGACCTCCTGCTTGCCAAATCCAGCGGCTCATACTCTGTCCTAATCCTCCTCGACCTCTCAGCTGCCTTTGACACTGTGGACCACCCCCTTCTCCTCAACACGCTATCTGACCTTGGCTTCACAGACTCCGTCCTCTCCTGGTTCTCCTCTTATCTCTCCGGTCGTTCTTTCTCAGTCTCTTTTACAGGCTCCTCCTCCCCCTCCCATCCTCTTACTGTGGGGGTTCCCCAAGGTTCAGTGCTTGGTCCCCTTCTGTTCTCAATCTACACGCACTCCCTTGGTGACCTCATTCGCTCCCACGGCTTCAACTATCATCTCTACGCTGATGACACCCAGATCTACATCTCTGCCCCTGCTCTCTCCCCCTCTCTCCAGGCTCTCATTTCCTCCTGCCTTCATGACATCTCCATCTGGATGTCTGCCCGCCACCTAAAGCTCAACATGTCGAAGACTGAACTCCTTGTCTTCCCTCCCAAACCTTGTCCTCTCCCTGACTTTCCCATCTCTGTTGATGGCACTACCATCCTTCCCGTCTCACAAGCCTACAACCTTGGTGTCATCCTCGACTCCGCTCTCTCATTCACCCCTCACATCCAAGCCGTCACCAAAACCTGCCGGTCTCAGCTCCGCAACATTGCCAAGATCCGCCCTTTCCTCTCCATCCGAACTGCAACCCTGCTCATTCAAACTCTCATCCTATCCCGTCTGGACTACTGCACGAGCCTTCTCTCTGATCTCCCATCCTCGTGTCTCTCTCCACTTCAATCCATACTTCATGCTGCTTCCCGGATTATCTTTGTCCAGAAACTCTCTGGGCATATTACTCCCCTCCTCAGAAACCTCCAAAGGCTACCAATCAATCTGCGCATCAGGCAGAAACTCCTCACCCTGGGCTTCAAGGCTGTCCATCACCTCGCCCCCTCCTACCTCACCTCCCTTCTCTCCTTCTACTGCCCAGCCCGCACCCTCCGCTCCTCCGCCGCTAATCTCCTCACCATACCTCGTTCTCGCCTGTCCCGCCATCGACCCCCAGCCCACGTCATCCCCCGGGCCTGGAATGCCCTCCTTCTGCCCATCCGCCAAGCTAGCTCTCTTCCTCCCTTCAAGGTCCTGCTGAGAGCTCACCTCCTCCAGGAGGTCTTCCCAGACTGAGCCCTTTCCTTCCTCTCCCCCTCTTCCCCCTCTCCATCCCCCATCCTACCTCCTTCCCTTCCCCACAGCACCTGCATATATGTATATATGGTTGTACATATTTATTACTCAATTTATTTATTTATTTATTTTACGTGTACATATCTATCTTATTTATTTTATTTTGTTGGTATGTTTGGTTTTGTTCTCTGTCTCCTCCTTTTAGACTGTGAGCCCACTCTTGGGTAGGGACTGTCTCTATGTGTTGCCAATTTGTTCTTCCCAAGCGCTTAGTACAGTGCTCTGCACATAGTAAGCGCTCAATAAATACGATTGATGATGATGATGATGATTTATTCGTTCGTTCGTTAGTTCATTCATTCGTTCATGCATTCATTCAATCGTTCGTGCATTCATTCATTCATTGCTCGTAAATGCAAGCATGCATGCATTCATTCATTCATTCGTTCGTTTATGCATTCATTCATTCGCTCATTCATTCGTTAGTTCATTCGTTCATGCATTCATTCATTCATTCGTTCATGCATTCATTCATTCATTCGTTCGTAAATGCATGCATTCATTCGTTCATTCGTTCATTCATTCATTCATTCATTTGCTTGTTCATTCGTTCATTCATTCGTTCGTTCATTCATACATTAATTCATTCATTCGTTCGTGCATTAATTAATTCATTCGTTCGTTCGTTCATTCATTCCTTCATTCATTCGTTCGTTCATTTATTCGTTCATGCATTCACTCCTTCATTCGTTCATGCATTCATTCATTCATTCATTCGTTCGTTCGTTCGTTCATTCCTTCATTCGTTCGTTCATTCGTTCATGTATCCATTCCTTCCTTCTCTATTTATTTATTTATTTATTTTACTTGTACATATCTATTCTGTTTATTTTATTTTGTTAATATGTTTGGTTTTGTTATCTTTCTCCTCCTTCTAGACTGTTAGCCCACTGTTGGGTAGGGACTGTCTCTATATGTTGCCAACTTGTACTCCCAAGCGCTTAGTAGAGTGCTCTGCATACAGTAAGCGCTCAATCAATACGACTGATTGATGGATTCATTCGTTCGTTCATTCTTTCATGCATTCATTCCTTCCTTCATTCGTTTGTTCATTCATTCATTCGAGAAGCAGCATTGCCCAGTGGAAAGAGGTCGGCCTTGGGAATCAGAAGGTCATGGGTTCTAATCCCACCACCGCCAATGGGACAACCTGATCACCTTGTATCCCCCCAGAACTTAGAACAGTGCTTCACACATAGTAAGCGCTTAACTTAGTACCACCATTATTATTATTATTATCATCAGCTGTGTGACTTTGGGCTAGTCACTTCCCTCGGCCTCGGTTCCCTCACCTGTAAAATGGGGATGAAGACTGGGAGCCCCCCGTGGGACAACCTGATAACCTTGTAACCTCCCCAGCGCTTAGAACAGTGCTTTTCAACATAGTAAGTGCTTAATAAATGCCATCATCATCATCTTTCAATCAATCGTATTGATTGAGCTCTTACTGTGTGCAGAGCACTGGATTACGCACTTGGAAAGTACAATTCGGCCACAGATCGAGACAATCCCTACCCAACAGCGGGCTCACAGTCTAGAAGGGGGAGACAGACAACAAAACAAGTAGACAGGCATCAATAGCATCAGAATGGATAAATAATAATAATTACGGAATTTGTTAAGCGCTTACTATGTGCCGAGCATTGTTATAAGTGCTGGGGTAGACACAAGGTAATCAGGTTGTTCCTTGGTCTGCTCTTTAATTGAACCTCTGGGCTTCTGGGCACCAAGCTCAGATCGACAGCCCCAGACCCGCATCTCCATCCTCCTCGAATCTGGGCCACAGAAGGACCGATTCCATTGTTTTGTACAGTGGGACTAATTAAAGTCTGATTTCCCCATCCCATCCCTCGGGACGTCCTCTCGTCCCAGGTTTCCCAGAGCCCTGAACTCTAGAAAAGCAAAGGACCCGCTTCTCATCCCCTCGACAAAATCTTCACACTTGTTACCTATCATCCCCATCTCACAGTCTCTCAACTCCGATCCAAGCCGATCTCACAGCTCTGCCACCTGTTCCAACATCGCGGGAGACTGGAAGGAAGTCGGTCTTCATTCCCGTGGATTTCCATTCCCCCTCAACTGAATCTCTTTCAGTTTCCATATCCCCGATCCCCATTTCTACAGATAAGGTCGCTGAGCCAACGGGAGAGGAAGAGATCTGTTGTGAATTACCGATCCCGGTGCCCAGTGAGGTCACGGGGGAATAGGGAAGCATTCAGGAAGGCCAGTTCGACGATTCTCCCGTGCTTCCTCGCGAGCCGTGCCGTGAGGTAAGTTCTTTCTGTTCTGCTCTTCTTCTTGGGCCTCGAGTGAGGAGGCAAAAAGACCCTTTCTGCCCGCTCGTCCTGAGCTGCCAGCGAGAGCCTTTCGGTCCAAAGATGAAGGATTAAACGGACGTCGCACTAGAAAACGTACCGTGATCCAATCGCGTCCACCACCTGTCCTTGTCGCTACTTTTTCTCTGACAATGGCAACAGTCTACTTAGAGGGAGCATATTCATTTATTCATTGAATCGTATTTATTGGGGACATACCGCGAGCAAAGCACTGTACTAAGCGCTGGAGAGAGTACAATATAACAATAAGCAGACATATTTCCTGCCCACAATGAGCTTACAATCTAGAGGGTGATAATACATTTCTTGCCCCCCATCTCAATGAATCATTCAGTCAATGGTATTTATTGATTGATTTACCTCCTTCCCCTCCCCACAGCATCTGTATATGTATACATTCATTCATTCAATCGTATTTACTGAGCACTTGCTGTGTGCAGAGCAGTGTACTAAGCGCTTGGGAAGTACAAATTGGCAACAGAGATGGTCCCTACCCAACAATGGGCTCACGGTGTAGAAGATAATAATGTTGTTATTTATTAATATATGTATATATATTTGTACGTATTTATTACTCTATTTTATTTGTACATATTTATTCTATTTATTTTATTTTGTTAATATGTTTTGTTTTGTTCTATGTCTCCCCTTTCTAGACTGTAAGCCTGCCGTTGGGTAGGGACCTTCTCTATATGTTGCCAACTTGGACTTCCCAAGCGCTCAGTCCAGTGCTCTGCACACAGTAAGCGCTCAATAAATACGATTGAATGAATGAATGAATGAATGAATATATTGAACGCTTATTGCGGGTGGAACACTGTGCTATGAGCTTGGGAGAGTACAGTAGAGCAGAGGA
Organism: Tachyglossus aculeatus; assembly: GCF_015852505.1. Classification (NCBI taxonomy): domain Eukaryota; kingdom Metazoa; phylum Chordata; class Mammalia; order Monotremata; family Tachyglossidae; genus Tachyglossus; species Tachyglossus aculeatus. Next base: position 2,259,774 of record NW_024045090.1, read on the forward strand.
GGTAGACGCATTCCCTGCCCACATGAGCTTACAGTCTAGAGGGGGAGATGGACATTGTTATGAGTAAATGAATTACAGATATGGACAAAAGGGTCATGGGGTTGAGAGAGGGGTGAATAAACGATGCAAATCCAAGTTCATTCATTTAATCTTATTTATTGAGCGCTTACTGTGTTCAGAGCACTGTACTAAGCGCTTGGGAAGTCCAAGTTGGCAACATATAGAGACGGTCCCTACCCAACAGTGGGCTCACAGTCTAGAAGTTCAGAGGTGACGTCGAGAGGGAGGGAAAAGAGGAAAGGAGGGACTAGTCGGGAATAATCCTTCAATAAGGCTTTGAAGGTGGGGAGGGTGGTCGCCTGTCAGACTTGAAGAAGGAGGGTGTTCCACGCCAGCGGCGGGAAGTGGGCGAGAGGACAGAGACAAGATAGACCAGACGGAGATCTCAATCAATCAATCAATCAATCAATCAATCATATTTATGGAGAGCTTACTGTGCACAGAGCACTGTACTAAGCGCTTGGGAAGTACAAGTTGGCAACAAACAATAATTCATCCATGCCTCTATCATCCCATCATTCATTTATTCCTTCAATCGTATTTATTTATTCATTCATTCAATCATATTTATTGAGCGCTTACTGTGTGCAGAGCACTGTACTAAGCCCTTGGGAAGTACAAGTTGGCAACGTATAGAGATGGTCCCTACCCAACAGCGGGCTCACAGTGTAGAAGGGGGAGACAGACAACAAAACAAAACATATTAACAAAATAAAATAAATAGAATAAATATGTACAAATAAATAAATAAATAAATAAAGTAATAAATACGTACAAACGTATATACATATATACAGGTGGTGTGGGGAGGGGAATTTAATGAGCGCTTACTGTGTGCACAGCACTGTACTAAGTGCTTGGGATGTACAAGTCAGCAACATAGAGAGACGGTCCCTACCCAACAACGGGCTCACAGTCTAAAAGGGGGAGACAGACAACAAAACAAAACAAGTAGACAGGTGTCACTTGGCACTAGTTTATAGTGCATTTCTTCTTCATGAGAAGCAGCGTTGCTCAGTGGAAAGAGCCCGGGCTTGGGAGTCAGAGGTCATGGGTTCAAATCCTGGCACGGCCAACTGTCAGCTGTGTGACTTTGGGCAAGACACTTAACTTCTCTGGGTTCAGTTACCTCATCTGTAAAATGGGGATTAAAACTGTAATCCCCCCGTGGGACAACTTAATTGCCTTTTAACCTCCCCAGTGCTTAGAACAGTGCTTTGCACATAATAAGCGCTTAACAAATACCATCATTATTATTACTATTCATTACTGATTTTTAGATGAGTTTTATGTATGCGTTGATTCCTATTCCTAATGTGCAAATTCAGGTTCTGTCTGTCTCATTGACTGTTTTACGAACTCTCAAGGATAGGAGTCACTTCTGTTGCTGCCAGATTCCTCTGGTTGTGAAAAATACCTAATAATGATAATAATAATAATAATAATAATAATAATATTTAAGTGCTTACTATGTGCGTAATAATAATAATATTGGCATTTATTAAGCGCTTACTATGTGCACTTCAATCCATACTTCATGCCGCTGCCCGGATTGTCTTTGTCCAGAAACGCTCTGGGCATGTTACTCCCCTCCTCAAAAATCTCCAGTGGCTACCAATCAATCTGCGCATCAGGCAGAAACTCCTCACCCTGGGCTTCAAGGCTCTCCATCACCTCGCCCCCTCCTACCTCACCTCCCTTCTCTCCTTCTACAGCCCACTCCGCACCCTCTGCTCCTCTGCCGCTAATCTCCTCACCTTACCTCGTTCTCGCCTGTCCCGACATCGACCCCCGGCCCATGTCATTCCCCGGGCCTGGAATGCCCTCCCTCTGCCCATCCGCCAAGCTAGCTTTCTTCCTCCCTTCAAGGCCCTACTGAGAGCTCACCCCCTCCAGGAGGCCTTCCCAGACTGAGCCCCTTCCTTCCTCTCCCCCTCCTCCCCCTCTCCATCTCCCCATCTTACCTCTTTCCCTTCCCCACAGCACCTGTATATATGTATATATGTTTGTACCTATTTATTTATTTATTTATTTTACCTGTACATATCTATCCTATTTATTTTATTTTGTTGGTATGTTTGGTTTAGTTCTCTGTCTCCCCCTTTTAGAATGTGAGCCCACTGTTGGGTAGGGACTTTCTCTATATGTTGCCAACTTGTACTTCCCAAGCTCTTAGTACAGTGCTCTGCACACAGTAAGCGCTCAATAAATACGATTGATTGATTGATTGATTGCAAAGCGCTGTTCTAAGTGCTGGGGGGATACAAGGTGAACAGGTTGTCCCACGTGGGGCTCACAGTCTTCATCCCTATTTTGCAGATGAGGGAACTGAGGCTCAGAGAAATTAAGTGGCATGCCCAAGATCACACAGCAGACATGTGGTGGAGCCGGGATTAGAACCCATGACCTCTGGCTCCCAAGCCCGGGCTCTTCCCACTGAGCCATGCTGCTTCTGTACTAAGTGATTGGGAGAGTACAATACAACAATATACAGACACATTCCCTGCCCAAACGAGTTTACAATGTAGTGGGAGAGGCAGACATTAGTATAAATAAATACAAATAAATAAATTAGAGATATGTACATGAATGCTGTGGGAGTATTGCTAGTAGTAGTATTAATAGTAGTAGCGGTAATGGTGGTAATAATAATAATGGCATTTATTAAGCACTTACTATGTGCAAAGCACTGTTCTAAGCACTGGGGAGGTTACAAGGTGATCAGGTTGTCCCACGCGGGACTCACAGTCTTAATCCTCATTTTACAGATGAGGTAACTGAGACCCAGAGAAGTTAAGTGACTTGCCTAAAATCACACAGCTGACGATTGGCAGACCGGGGATTTGAACCCATGACCTCTGACTCCAAAGCCTGTGCTCTTTCCACTGAGCCACGTTGCTTCATAACCCATTTCCTCTTGGGAAACCCAGCAACAATTTGTCCAAGTCTCATTGGACATTACCCCAGCGTTTAGAACAGTGCTTGGCACATAGTAAGTGCTTAACAAATGCCATTATTATTATTATTATTATTGCTAATTGTTATTATTATTGTATTTGTTAAGCGCTTACTATGAGTCAAGAACAGTTTTAAACGCTGGGGTAGATACAAGTTAATCAGGTTAGACCCAATCCCTGACCCTCATGGGGGCTCACAGTCTTAATCCCCATTTTACAGATTAAAATCTAGAAAAGTCTCGGAAGCAGCATGGTTTAGCGGAAAGAGCCCGGGCTCGGGAGTCCGAGGTCTTTGGTTCTCATCCCTGCTCCGCCACTTATCAACTGTGCGACTTTGGGCAAGTCATTTCGCTTCTCTGGGCCTCAGTTACCTCTTCTGGAAAATGGGGATGAAGTCTGTGAGCCCCAAGTGAGACACCCTGATTAACTTGTATCTATCCTGGCGCTTAGAACAGAGCTCGGCACATAGTAAGCGCTTAATACAAACCATCATTATTATTATTATTACAGATGAGGCAACTGAGGCATAAAGGAAGTGAAGTGACTTTCCCATGGTCACCCAGAAGACAGGTAGCAGAGCAGGATTAGAATCCAGTACCTCTAACTCCTTCCACTGACTGTTTCATGCTCAAATATTATTGATTGACTGACCTGTGTCTCTGGCTCTTTCCATAGTCACTCAAGGAAGACTCTGGTCACAGTTTGGGGAAAACCATGTCCCAGTAGAGGAAAAAATGGATTTGTACAGCCTTGATCTTGTTAAGATACACAAATCATCCGAGTCTGAGACTCCCTCTGGAAATGACTAGACGATACTAGACTGCAAACTCACCGTAGGCAGGGAATGTGCCTATTTTATTGTTACAGTGTACTCTCACAAGCGCTTAGTACAGGGCTCTGCACGCAGTAAGCGCTCCATAAATGAGTTCTCTGGCTCTTTCCGCAGTCACTCAAGGAAGACTCTGGGTACAGTTTGGGGAAAACCATGTCCCGGTAGAGAAAACATGGATTTGTGCAGCCTTGATCTTGCTAAGATACCGAAATTATCCGGGTCTTAGACTCCCTCTAGCCATGACTAGACGATACTAGACTGCAAGCTTACCGTGGGCAGGGAATGTGCCTATTTTATTGTTACAGTGTACTCTCACAAGCGCTAAGTACAGGGCTCTGCACATAGTAAGCGCTTCGTAAATAAGTTGATTGAGCCACTAATCAACTAATTTGACAGCGATCGCGTATGTATTTTGCAAGCCGCTGACGAGACCGTTTAACGGCGCCGATCCGTCCCGTTTTCCTTCCAGGACAATCGTACGGCGCTGAGGGAATTCCTGCTCCTGGGATTCTCGGAGGTCCGGGAGCTGCAGCTGGTCCAGGCCGCGTTGTTCCTCCTGGTCTACCTGACGGCCCTGATGGGGAATCTCCTCATCGTCGCCGTCACCGTCCTCGACCGGCGCCTCCACACCCCCATGTACTTCTTCCTCGGGAACCTGTCCGTCCTCGACATCGGCCTCATCTCCGTCACCGTCCCCAAATCCATCCACAACTCCATGACGGACCAACCGTCCATCTATTATTGGGGCTGTGTGGCTCAAGTCTTTTTGTTGGTCCTGTATTCTGGGTCCGAGCTGTTATTCCTAACGTCGATGTCCTACGACCGCTATGCGGCCATCTGCCTCCCCCTGCGCTACGGGCTCACCATGGACCGAGGGGCCTGTGGGATGATGGCGGCCGCCTCCTGGCTCGTCGCGGGGCTCTTCGGGGCGATATACACAGCAGAAACGTACTCTTTGGGCTTCTACGGACTCCTAGAGGTCCAGCAGTTCTTCTGTGATGTCCACTCCCTCCAGAAGATCTCTTGTTCTGGGTCGCCCGTCGTCATCGATACCAGTGTCGCCTTTGGCGGCATCTTTTCTTACAGCTCTTTTATCTCCATCGCGGTCTCGTACACACGGATCTTCCGGGCCGTGCTGAGGATGCTGGCCGCCGAGGGCCGGGCCAAAGCCTTCTCCACCTGCTTGCCCCATCTCGTCGTCGTGATTTTATTCGTAGCCAACGGAACCTTCACCTACCTCAAGCCCGTGTCTGACTCCCCCTCGGCCCTGTACCTGCTGGTGTCCATGTCCTACACCGTGGTTCCCTCCTTTCTAAACCCCCTCATCCAGAGCCTGAGGAACCGGGACGTGATGGCCGCCGTGGGGAGGGTTTTCCTGGGATGTCCATTTCTCCAGAATAAAGCCCCCCTCCATCTGCCCTGCCAGCGGCCCCCTGAGACGTTTCCTAGCCCCCTCCCCCTGTGCTGATCTCCCCCGCATCTCTTCTCTCCCTCTTCACCCTTCACCAACTTCCCAGCTTCCTCACCCTTCCCTGACCACAGTGGCCATTCTTTACTTTTTTTATGGTATTGTTAAGCACTTACTAACCACTACCAATGATAATAATGGCATCTGTTAAGCGCTTACAACGTGCCGAGCACTGTTCTAAGCGCTGAGGAGGTTACAAGGTGATCAGGTTTTCCCACGGGGGGCTTAGACAAGTGCTTTGCACATAGTGAGCGCTTAATAAGTGCCATTATTGTTATTAGTATTATCCCAATTTTACAGATGAGGTAACTGAGGTGCAGAGAAGTTAAGAGACTAGGTGCCAGGCGCTTTTCTAAATTCTAGGGAAGATATGAGCTAATCAGGTCAGACACAGTCCGTGACCCACAAGAGATCACCGCCTTAATCCCCATTTTCCTGTATATATGCATATACGTTTGTAGAAAGTTATTATACTATTTATTTATTTTGCATGTACATATTTATTCTATTTATTTTATTTTGTTAATATGTTTTGTTTCATTGTCTGTCTCCCCCTTCTAGACTGTGAGCCCGCTTTCGGGTAGGGACCGTCTCTATATGTTGCCATCTTGTACTTCCCAAGCGCTTAGTCCAGTGCTCTGCACACAGTAAGCGCTCTATAAATACGATTGAATGAATGAATGAGGCCCAGAGAAGTGAAGTGACTTGCCCAAAGTCACCCAGCTGACAATTGGCAGACCAGGATTTGAACCCATGACCTCGGACTCCAAAGCCCGGGCTTTTTCCACTGAGCCACGCTGCTTCTCCATAATAATGGCATTTATTAAGTGCTTACTATGCTCCAAGCACTGTTCTGAGAGCTGGGGTAGATACAAGGTGATCAGGTTGTCCCCCGTTGGGCTCACAGTCTTACTCCCCATTTTACCAATGAGGTCACTGAGGTCCAGAGAAGTGAATTAACTTGCCCAAAGTCACACAGCTGATAAGCGGCGGAGCCGGGATTAGAACCCACGAATTTCGACTCCCAAGCCTGGGCTCTTTCCACTCAGCCACGCTGCTTCTCTGCTTGTAGACCAGAAGCTTGTGTGGGCAGGGAATGTGTCTGTTATGTTGTTATACGGTAATAATAATAATACCGTTGGTATTTGTTAAGCACTTACTATGTGCCCAGCACTGTTCTAAGCTCTCGGGAGGTTAAAAGGTGATCAGGTTGTCCCACGGGGAACTCACACAATTTTAATCCCTATTTTATTCATTCATTCAGTCGTATTTATTGAGCGATTACTGCGTGCAGAGCACTGTACTAAGCACTTGGGAAGTACAAGTTGGCAACATATAGAAATGGTCCCTACCCAACAGCGGGCTCACAGTCTACTTTACAGATGGGGAAACTAAGGCACAGAGAAGTGAAGTGACTTGCCCCAAGTCACACAACTGACAGTTGGCAGAGCGGGGATTTGAACCCATGACCTCTGACTCCAAAGCCCGGGCTCTTTCCACTGAGCCACGCTGCTTCTCCCAAGGGCTTAGTACAGTGTTTTGCACATAGTACGCGCTGAGAAGCAGTGTGGCTCAGTGGAAAGAGCCCAGGCTTTGGAGTCAGAGGTCATGGGTTCAAATCCTGGCTCCGCCCATTGTCAGCTGTGTGACTTTGGGCAAGTCACTAAACTTCTCTGGGCCTCAGTTCCCTCATCTGTAAAATGGGGAGTAAGACTGTGAGCCCCCCGTGGGACAACCTGATCACCTTGTAACCTCCCCAGCGCTTAGAACAGTGCTTTGCACAGAGTAAGCGCTTAATAAATGCCATCATCATTACTATTATTATTTATGTACATATTTATAATTCTATTTATTTATATCAATAGAAGTAGCGTGGCTCAGTGTCAGGAGTCCGGGCTCTGGAGTCAGAGATCATGGGTTCAAATCCCGGCTCCGCCAATTGTCAGCTGGGTGACTTTGGGCAAGTCACTTCACTTCTCTGGGCCTCAGGTCCCTCATCTGGAAAATGGGGATGACGACTATGAGCCCCTCGTGGGACAACCTGATCACCATGGAACCTCCCAGGCGCTTAAAACAATGCTTTGCACATAGTAAGCACTTAATAAATCCCATTATTTTTATTATTATCTACGTACACATTTATAATTCTATTTATTTATATCAATAGAAGCAGCGTGGCTCAGTGGAAAGAGCCCGGGCTTTGGAGTCAGAGATCATGGGTTCAAATCCTGGCTCTGCCAATTGTTAACTGGGTGACTTTGGGCAAGTCACTTCACTTCTCTGGGCCTCAGTTCCCTCATCTGTAAAATGGTGATGAAGCCTATGAGCCCCACGTGGGACAACCTGATCACCTTGTAACTCTCTGGCACTTAGAACAGTAAGTGCTTAGAACATAGTAAGTGCTTAATAAATGCCATCATCATTATTATTATCTATGTACTAATTTATAATTCTATTTATTTAATCAATAGAAGCAGCTACTGATAAACGCTATTATTATTATTATTATCATCACTAATTCTATTTATTTCTATTGATGCCTGTTTACTTGTTTTGAAGTCTGTCTCCCCCCTTCTAGACTGTGAGCCCGCTGTGAGCAGAGATTGTCTCTATCTGCTGCTGAATTGTACTTTCCAAGCGCTTAGTACATTGCTCTGCACGCAGTAAGCGCTCAACAAATATGATCGAATGAACACCAGCTCTACTGTGCTCTGCTTACTAAGGCGTTCTGCATAATAATAATGGCATTTGTTAAGTGCTTATTAGGTGCCAAGCACCTTTCTAAATACAGTAAGTGCTCAGTGAATACCAGCGATTGATTGATTTAGTGGATAGGGATTGCCAAGCACTTAACACAAACCCCTGCACACAATAAGTACTCAATAAATACGATTAACAACGTGGATAATTGGACCCACCCCTGTGGACAGCCCTGACCAGGAGTATTTCTACAGTTACACCCTGTTTCAGTTTTACAATGAGAGGATGCTTTATGGATTTAGTCTTCTAGACTGTGAGCCCACTGTTGGGTAGGGACCGTCTCTATGTGTTGCCATCTTGTACTTCCCAAGCGCTTAGTACAGTGCTCTGCACACAGTAAGTGCTCAATAAATACGATTGATTGATTGATTGATTGATTGATTGATTTAGCCCCAGGGGTCCTGGAGGGGTGTAGTCCTTGAGGGATGGGAAGGGAAAGGAAGCAGGGAAACAAGGAATAATTTTGAAAGCCAGAGAGTGGGGTGAGAGGGTTGAGAGAGGGAGAAAACTTGAAGTTGAGAGGATGAGGAAGGTCAGAAGAAATTCATTTATTTTACTTGTACATATCTATTCTACTTTATCTTGTTAATGTGTTTTGTTTTGTTCTCTGTCTCCCCCTTCTTGACTGTTAGCCCACTGTTGGGTAGGGACCGTCTCTATATGTTGCCAACCTGGACTTCCCAAGCGCTTAGTACAGTGCTCTGCACACAGTAAGTGCTCAATAAATACGATTGATTGATGGATTGATTGATTGATAGGAAGGGGCAGGGTTAAGTGCCAGTGATTGATAAATTGATTGGCTACCTCCCCAGGTGGGGTCACAAGGGAAGAATGACAGGTCAATAATAATAATAATAATGATGGCATTTGTTAAGCGCTTACTATGTGCAAATAATAATAATAAAAAGGTATTTGTTAAGCGCTATGTGCAAAGCACTGTTCTAAGCGCTGGGGAGGTTACAAGGTGATCAGGTTGTCCCACGGGGGGCTCACAGTTTTGTTTTGTTGTCTGCCCCCCCCCCCCCAGACTGTGAGCCCACTGTTGGGTAGGGACCGTCTCTATATGTTGCCAACTTGGACTTCCGAAGTGCTTAGTTCAGTGCTCTGCACACAGTAAGCCTCAATAAATACGATTGATTGATTGATTGATTGATGGGAAGGGCCAGGGTTAAATGCCAGTGATTGATAAAATTGATTGGCTACCTCCCCACGTGGGGTCACAAGAGAAAAATGACAGGTCAATAATAATGATAATAATGATGGCATTTATTAAGCACTTACTATGTGCAAGCAATAATAATAATAAAGGTATTTGTTAAGCGCTTACTATGTGAAAAGCACTGTTCTAAGTGCTGGGGAGGTTACAAGGTGATCAGGTTGTCCCACGGGGCGCTCACAGTCTTCATCCCCATTATACAGCTGAGGGAACTGAGGCCCAGAGAAGTTAAGTGACTTGCCCAAAGTCACACAGTTGACAATTGGAGGAGCCGGGACTTGAACCCATGACCTCTGACTCCAATGCCTGTGCTCTTTTCCACTGAGCCATGCTGCTTCTCTGTTTGTTCTCTGTAAATCAAAGGTGTTTGATAATAATAATAATAATAATGATGATGGCATTTGTTAAGCGCTTACTATGTGCCGAGCACTGTTCTAAGCACCGGGGTAGATACAGGGTAATAAAGTTGTCCCACGTGGGGCTCACAGTCTTAATTCCCATTTTCCAGATGAGGGAACTGATGCCCAGAGAATAATAATAATAATAATAATAATAATAATAATAATAATAACAATAATAATAATAATGCCATTTGTTAAGCGCTTACTATGTGCAAAGCACTGTTCTAAGCACTGGGGGGGATACAAGATGATCACGTTGTCCCACGTGGGGCTCACAGTCCATCCCCATTTTCCAGATGAGGTAACCGAGGCTCAGAGAAGTGAGGTGACTTGCCCAAAGTCACACAGCTGATAAGTGGGGATAACCCAGTGCTTTGTAGGGGGTAAAATAAGTTAACCCGTGTAAGTTCATTCATTCATTCATTCAATCGTATTTATTGAGCGCTTACTGTGTGCAGAGCACTATACTTACTGCTTGGGAAGTACAAGTTGACGCAGATAGGAAAAATGATTCAGAGACCTGAGTTCAGACAGAGCAGTAGAGGTGGGAAAGTTGACTGCTCGCCCACCCGCTCACCTCACGAGAGGTACGAGGGATGAACAGCCCCGATTCCAGCCAATTCTTCCCTTTCCTTTGGTTCCCCATCCGAGCTACACAAAGGATTCCCATGCGCCGGGAAAATTTGGCAACCTGTTGTGAGGAGATGTTAGCAGGAGACACGGCCCACCCAGGATGGGGTCATCTCAGACAGGGCCTAGCCGATTTTATTTGGTTAATATGCTTTGTTTTGTTGCCTTTCACCCCCTTCTAGACTGTGAGCCCGCTGTTGGGTAGGGACCGTATCTAGATGTTGCCAACTTGGACTTCCCAAGCGCTTAGCACAGTGCTCTGCACACAGTAAGCGCTCAATAAATACGATTGAATGAATCAGTGTCAGCCCTCCTCGATTTACAGGATCTTCGGCCTATTCCTCACATAGCCTGTTGTTAAGCCCTGCATATAATGGAGTCGGTTATGCTAAGCCTTTAGGGAAAATATAGTCAATGCCACTTCTGCTGTAGTACGCGTGGCTAGGGTGGACAACACTTCACACATAGTAAGCGCTTAATAAATGCCGTCATCATTATTACACTGTCCTAAGCACTCGGGAGAGCACAAAACAAGAGAATAAGCACAAATATTCCCTACCCAAAATGAGATTGCAATCTAGGGAGGAAAGGCAGGGAGCATATCCACTAATTATACTGTACTCTCCCAAGCCCTTAGTACAGTGTCTGACACATAGTAAGCCGTTATTAGAGTAAGCACTTATAACAGTATGGCTTAGTGGAAAGAACCGGGTCTTGGGAGTCAGTTCACTTCACTTCTCCATGCCTCAGTTACCTCATCTGGAAAACGGGGATTAAAACCGGGAGCCCGCCGTGGGACAACCTGATCACCTTGTAACCTCCCCAGCGCTTAGAACAGTGCTTTGAACATAGTAAGCTCTTAACAAATACCACTATTATTATTATTATTCTTAGTAAGTGCTCGATAAATACCATTGATTGATTGATTGCCCGTAACAGGTTTACAGTCTAGACGGTGGGAAATGCAGTGTTCTGCACACAGTAAGTGCTCAATAAAAACCTTTGGTTGATTTATATTTATATTTACATAAATGTCATTCTCCCCTCTATTCATTCAATTCATTCATTCAATAGTATTTATTGAGCGCTTACTGTGTGCAGAGCACTGTACTAAGCGCCCTCTAAACTGTAAGCTCATTGTGGGCAGGAAACGAGTCTACTTACTCTGTTGTATTGGACTCTCCCAAGCGATTAGTACAGTGCCCTGCACACAGTAAGTCCTCACTATATTCCATTGATTGATTGATTGACTGATAATTGACTGAATACACAATCCTGGGTAATGTGGGTGAAAATATAATAATAATGATAATAATGGCATTTATTAAGCGCTTACTATGTGCAAAGCACTGTTCTAAGCGGTGGGGTAGATACAAGGTAATCAAGTTGTCCCACGTGGGGCTCACAGACTTAATCCCCATTTTCCAGATGAGGGAACCGAGGCTCTGAAAAGTTGAGTGACTTGCCCAAAGTTACACAGCTGACAAGTGGCAGAGCCGGGATTTGAATATCACTGATAGAATTGTTCCTGAGGCATAATCGATCCCCGCTCAAACTGTTCAGATTTCAGATGTTATTTCCTGGGTCACTCGTTTGGCATAAGTTGCCTACTTGTACTTCCCAAGCGCTTAGTACAGTGCTTTGCACACAGTAAGCGCTCAATAAATATGACTGAATGAATGAGTGAATAAGACCGAGAAGCAGCGTGGCTCAGTGAAATGAGGCCGGGCTTTGGAGTCAGAGGTCATGGGTTCAAATCCCGACTCTGCCAATTTTCAGCTGTGTGACTTTGGGCAAGTCACTTGACCAAAACTGTGCCTCAGTTCCCTCATCTGTAAAATGGAGATTAAGATTGTGAGCCCCACATGGTACAACCTGATCATCTTGTATCCCCCCAGAGCTTAGAACAGCGCTTTGCACATAGTAAGCACTTAATAAATGCCATTATTATTATTATTATTAGAGGGGACATGGGACAACCTGATCACCTTGTATCCCCCCAGCGCTTAGAACAGCGCTTTGGACATAGTAAGAGCCTAATAAATGCCATCATTCACTCATTCATTCATTCATTCATTCAATCGCATTTATTGAGCACTTACTGGGTGCAGAGCACTGTACCAATAAATGAATGACAGCTATGGGAATAAGTGATGTGGAAGAGAGGGTGGAATGAATGAAGGCTGCAAATCCAACTGCAAGGATGACGCAGAAGGGAGTGGGAGAAGAAGGTTTAATCAGAGAAGGCCTCTTGGAGGGGAGGTGTCTTTGGAATGGCTTGGAGGGTGGGGAGGATCATTGTCGGACACGAAGAGGGATGGCATTCCAGGCCGGAGGCAGGACCTGGGCGAGGGGACATGGAGAGGTCGAGGTTCAGTGAGTAATCGGGCATTAGAGGAGCAGAGCACGTTGGCAATGTTTTAATAGGAAAACAGGGGCAAGGTGATTTAGAAAGGATTTGCTTGTAACCACCCTAGCACTTAGTAAAGTGCCTGGCACACAGTAAGCGCTTAATAATAATAATAATAATGATGGCATTTATTAAGCGCTTACTATGTGCAAAGCACTGGGGAGGTTACAAGGTGATCAGGTTGTCCCACGTCGGGCTCACGGTCTTCATCCCCATTTGACAGATGAGGTCACTGAGGCCCAGAGAAATGAATGACTTGCCCAAAGTCACACAGCTGACAATTGGCAGAGCCGGGATTTGAACTCCTGAGCGGTCCCGGCTCTATACGTTGCCAACTTGTACTCCCCAAGTGCTTAGTCCAGTGCTCTGCACACAGTAAGCGCTTAATAAATACGATTGAATGAATGAATCAATGACCTCCGACTCCAAAGCCCGGGCTCTTTTCGCTGAGCCCGCTGCTTCTCGGAAGCAGCAAATAACAAATACAATTATTATCGTTATCATCCCAAACTAAGCTCCCCTTTTCCTCAACTCCCCCGCACTCCCCGTCACCCCAACTCACTCCCTTTCCTCTATCCCCTCCCAGCCCAACACCATTTGTGTGTATATGTACATACATAAATATATGTATTTATATTAATCAATCAATCAATCAATCAATCGTATTTATTGAGCGCTTACTGTGTGCAGAGCACTGTACTAAGCGTTTGGGAAGTACAAGTTGGCAACCTATAGAGACGGTCCCTACACAACAGTGGTTTCACAGTCTAGAAGTGGGCTCACAGTCTAGTGCCTGTTTACTTGTTTTGATGTCTGTCTCCCCCTTCTATTCATTCATTCATTCATTCAATCGTATTTATTGAGCGCTTACTGTGTGCAGAGCACTGTACTAAGCTCTTGGGAAGTACAAGTTAGCAACATAACTTCTAGACTGTAAGCCCAGTGTGGGCAGGGATTGTCTCTCTTTAGTGCTGATTTGTACTTTCCAAGTGCTTAGTACAGTGCTCTGCACACAGTAAGTGCTCAATAAATACGACTGAATCAAAGAATGAATGAATATCATTATTATTATTAATCCCAGCTCTACCACCTCTCTGTTCAGTGACTCGAAATCTATCATTAATTATCTTTTTTAATGGTGTCTGTTTAACATTTACTATGCGCCAGGCACTGTATTAAACTCTGGGTTAGGGACAAGTTAATCAGGAGACACAGTTCCTTTCCCCTACGGGGCTCCCAGTCTTAATCCCCATCAAGCGCTTAGTACAGTGCTCTGCACACAGTATGCGCTCAATAAATATGATTGATTGATTCTACAGACGAGGCAACTGAGGCACAGAGAGGAGAAGCGACTTGCCCAAGATCGCACAGCAGAAAAGTGGCAGATCAGCTCCTTTCGATGCCCAGACCCGGTCTCTACCCACTAGGCCGTGCTTCCTCTCTTTTCCCATCACTTTGTACTGTACTTGAAACCTAGTAAGCACTTTGGTAGCATTTAAAAAATTGAGGTTATAGTCTTTCCCTCTAGTTCCTGCTTTCTCCCTGGGCAATTGTGACCCAAAGCTGTTCTCTCTGGTGCTCTAATGGCCTCTGATTGTGGCCCACTTCCTGTAGCAATGATTTCTGGGTAATAGTCCTCCTCTAGACCCCTTCCCCCTGGCTGCCCTGTCTTTGTGGGACCACCACTAGCCCCACAGCCGCCTTTCACCATCCTCTGACCACTCCACCCTTGGTCTCCGGGATCTGCCCATCGCCCTCCTCCATCTTCTCTGTCTTTCCCGTCGTCCCCTCTGAGGCCCGTGGCTTCCGGTTCCCGTGCATTGTTGGGGATTGGGATGGCAATCAATCAATCGATCAGTTGATGGGCTTTTATTGAGCACTTACCGTTTGCAGAGCACTGTACTAAGCACTTGAGAGGGTATAACACAAAGGAGTTGGTAGACGTGATACCCGCCCTCACGAAGCTTACGGTCTACAGGGGGAGACGTACATTAAAGTCAATCAGGGTGAGGGGAAATAGCAGTACACAAGACTATTTCTACGACTATCGTGGGGCTGGGGGAGTAACGGACTGCTTAAGGGGTACACAGCCAATTTCAGAGTAGATGCAGAGGGGAGACCGGACGAGAGAGATGGGTTTCAGCCACAGATTTTCCTCAAGGCGGCCTTTATGTCCCGCTCCTTAGGCTGTAGATGAGAGGGTTCAGAGCGGGGGGTACCACGGTGTAAAACACGGACACCAGCAGTTCCAGGGCCTGGGGGGAGTCTGACACGGACTTAACGTGGGCGAAAATTCCGGTCGAGAGGAAAAGGGTGACGACGGCGAGGTGGGGCAAGCAGGTGGAGAAGGCTTTGGCCCGACTCTCGGTGGACGGGAACTTCAGCATGGCCGAGAAGATGTGCACATAGGAGACGACGATGGAGACAAAGGAGACGAAACCAAAGCCGATATCCGTGACCACGGTGACGTCAACGACAACGTGCGTTTCCGTACAGGAGATCTTCAGTAAGGAGGGCGCATCGCAGAAGAACTGCTGGAACACGCTGGACTCGCAGAAGCTTAAGGTGAACGTCCCGGCCGAGTACATCGTCCCAAAGAGCCCCCCGCTGAGCCAGGAGGCGGCCGCCATCTTCCCACAGGCCCCTCGGTCCATGATGAGGCTGTAGCACAGGGGGAGGCAGATGGCCGAGTAGCGGTCGTAGGACATCACCGTGAGGAAGGACATCTCCAAAGCGACAAACAGATTCACTAAAAAGACCTGGGTAGCACAGTTTCTGAAATAGATGGATCTGTTGTTGACCAGGCCATCGAGGATGGATTTGGGGACGGTGACGGAGATGTAGCAGAAGTTGATGATGGACAGGTTCCTGAGGAAGAAGTACATGGGCGTGTGGAGGCGCCGGTCAAGAAGGGTGATGGCTACGATGAGGAGGTTCCCCGTCAGGGCCGCCAGGTTGACCAGGAGGAACAGCGCGGCCTGGGCCAGCTGCAGCTCCCGGACCTCTGAGAATCCCAGGAGCAGGAATTCCGTCACAACTGTGTGATTGACCATGTGGTCTGAGGACTGCCTAAGGGTACCAAGAAAGCAATTGAGTATTCACTCTTCCCCTGTTCCTCCCCCTCCTCCTTCCCTCACCCCCAACGATCTGGCCTTCTACTTCATCAGTAAAATTAACTCCATCAGGTCTGAGCTCCCCAAAGTCACTCCTCCCCCTTCTCCAACCCCCCGGCTCTCAACCCTCTCCGCTACACTCCCATCCTGCCCAGCGGTATCCTCAGATGAGATCTCCTCCCTCCTCTCAAGTGCTACTCCGGCCACCTGTGCTCCTGACCCCATTCCCTCTCATCTTATTAAATCTCTCACCCCGTCCCTCCTCCCCTCCTTAACTTCCATCTTCAACCGCTCACTCTCCACTGGTTCCTTCCCCTCTGCCTTCAAACATGTCCACGTCTCCCCCATCCTGAAAAATGGTCTCTTGTCCCCGCCTCCCCTTCTAGTTATCGCTCTATCTCCCTCCTACCATTCCTTTCCAAACTCCTCGAACGAGTCGTCTACACCCGCTCCCTCCAATTCGTCAATGCCAAGTCTCTCTTCGACCCCCTCCAATCTGGCTTCTGTCCCCCACATTCCACCGAAACCGCCCTCTCAGAGGTCACTAATGACCTCCTGCTTGCCAAAACCAACGGCTCCAACTCTATCCTAATCCTCCTCGACCTCTCAGCTGCCTTCGACACTGTAGCCCACCCCCTTCTCCTCAACACGCTATCCGACCTTAGCTTCACAGACTCCGTCCTCTCCCGGTTCTCCTCATCTCTCCGGCCGTTCATTCTCAGTCTCCTTCGCGGGCTCCTCCTCCCCCTCCCATCCCCTTACTGTAGTGGTTCCTCAAAGGTCAGTTCTCCGTCCCCTTCTGTTCTCTGTCTACACTCACTCCCTCGGTCACCTCATTCACTCCGACGGCTTCAACTATCATCTCTACGCTGATGACACCCAAATCTCCATCTCTGCCCCTGCTCTCTCTCCCTCCGTTCAGGCTCGTGTCTCCTCCTGCTTTCAAGACATCTCCATCTGGATGTCCGCCCGCCATCTAAAACTCAATTATGTCCAAGACTGAACTCCTTATCTTCCCTCCCAAACACTGCCCTCTCCCCGACTTTCTCATCACTGTGGACGGCACTACCATCCTTCCCGTCTCACGAGCCCGCAAACCCGGTGTCATCCTCGACTCCGCTCTCTCGTTCACCCCTTACATCCGATCGGTCACCAAAAACTGCCTCTCTCACCTCCCCAACATCGCCAAGATCCGCCCTTTCCTCTCCGTCCAAACCGCTGCCCTGCTGGTTCAATCTCTCATCCTATCCCGACTGGATGACTGCATCGGCCTCCTCTCCGATCTCCCATCCTCCTGTCTCTCCCCACTTCAGTCTATATTTCACGCCGCTGCCCGGATCATCTCTGTGCAGAAAAGCTCTGGGCATGTTATTCCCTCCTCAAAAATCTCCAGTGGCTACCAATCAACATAGGCATCAGGCAAAAACTCCTCACTCTTAGATCAAGGCTGTCCATCACCTCACCCCCTCTCACCTACCGCCCTTCTCTCCTTCTCCAGCCCAGCCCACACCCTCCGCTCCTCTGCCGTTCACCTCCTCACTGTGCCTCGTTCTCTCCCGTCCCACCGTCGACTCCCGGCCCACGTCTTTCCCCGGCTCGGAATGCCCTCCCTCCGCACATCTGCCAAACTAGCTTTCTTCCTCCCTTCAAAGATCTATTGAGAGCTCACCTCCTCCAGGAGGCCTTCCCAGACTGAGCCCACTTTTTCCTCTCCTCCTCCCCATCCCCCCGCTCTAACTACGTCCCCTCCCCACAGCACCTGTATATACGTCTGTACAGATTTATCACTCTAACTTGTACATATTTACTATTCTATTTATTTTATTTTGTTAATATGTTTTATTTTGTTGTCTGTCCCCCCCGTCTAGACTGTGAGCCCGCTGTTGGGTAGGGACCGTCTCTATATGTTGCCAACTTGTACTTCCCAAGCGCTTAGTCCGGTGCTCTGCACACAGTAAGCGCTCAATAAATACGATTGATTGATTGAATGAATGAATCACTCTGAGAAAAATATAGGAGAAGTGAAATTGTTAGGTTGCTTCGGACCTCTCGGGTTCCTCTTTCTTCTGCCTCTGGCCTGGAATGAAGACAAGCACTCAAACCGATTTATTCTCCCGGGGACGTTTCCTGTTCTTAAATGTTTTTGAGGATTGAAATACTGCAACTCCTCTTATTTATCTAGCCACACTAGCTTATCTGCCCTGGAAGCTCTCTCGCTTCATGTCTGGCAGATGCCCACTCTCCTCTCTCCAATAAACACGAAGCGGCAGGGTGACTAAAAGACAGGCAGATGCAGAGAAACAGAGGCAGGGAGACCGAAGCACAGAGACCAAACAAAATTCAAGGAGGTATCTAGCTCAGGAGACAGAGTTTTAATTCTAGCTCTGCTACCAGCTTGCAGTGTGACCTGCTGTGAGACCTTGGGCCACTCACATAACTCCTCTGGCCCCAGTTCCTTCATTCGCAAATAGCGGTAAATTCCCTCCTACATAAACTGCGAGCCCCATGTGGGAAAGGGTCTACGTACAATCTGATTATTCGAGAAGCAGCGTGGCTTGGGAGTCAGAGGTCGCTGATTCTAATCCCGCCTCTGCCACTTGTCTGCTGTGTGACCTTGAGCTAGCCACTTCTCTGTGCCTCAGTTTCCTCATCTATAAAATGGGGATTAAGACTGCGAGCCCCAAGTGGGACAACCTGATTACCCTGTAATAATAATGATAATAATTATAATATTGATGGCATTTGTTTAGCACTTACTAGGAGAAGCAGCGTGGCTCAGTGGAAAGAGCACGGGTTTTGGAGTCAGAGGTCATGGGTTCTAATCTCGGCTCCAGCGCCTGTCAGCCGTGTGACCTTGGGCAAGTCACTTAGCGTCTCTGGGCCTCAGTTACTTCATCTGTAAAATGGGGATGAAGACCGACAACCTGATCACCTTGTATTCTCCCCAGCGCTTAGAACAGTGCTTCGCACAGAGTAAGCGCTTAACAAGTGCCACCGTTATCATTATGACTGTTACTACTACTGCTGTTGCTACTTCGACTGATGACCTGCAGAGAGAGAGAAACAGAAGGCCCAAGACAAGAAACTCAAAGAAATATAAATCGAAAGCTCTAGAAACCCAGAAAAATTGAGAAGGGTAGAGGCATTAAGACAGAGCAATGGAGGAGAAGAGTGAAGGTTGAGACAGAACCAAAGGCAGAAACAACAAGATCATCAGAAAGGCGATGATGCTCACTAACTACATCAGTTAGTTGGACGGTGAACAACAGTGATCCTGAAATGGTCTCAGAGTTCGACTTTGTGATAACTAATGCTTATCCAGCGCTTAGAACAGTGCTTTGCGCATAGTAAGCGCTTAACAAATACCAACATTATTATTATTATTATTATCTAAACTGCCCAATCTTGATAAATGGCAGTCCGGTCGCTAACACTGCCAGTTCCCCGGTGACTTTCAAGTTCCAAACCAAATTTTCCTTTACATAATAACCTTCAAAAAATGAGCATTTTCAATCAACACCTGTCCACATGTTCTGTTTTGTTGTCTGTCTCCCCCTTCTAGACTGTGAGCCCGCTGTTGGGTAGGGACCGTCTCGCTATGTTGCCGATTTGGACTTCCCAAGCGCATAGTACAGTGAGCGCTCACTAAATACGATTAAATGAATGAATGACATCAG
The DNA here is from genome assembly GCF_015852505.1 of Tachyglossus aculeatus. Taxonomy (NCBI): domain Eukaryota; kingdom Metazoa; phylum Chordata; class Mammalia; order Monotremata; family Tachyglossidae; genus Tachyglossus; species Tachyglossus aculeatus. The sequence continues at coordinate 2,279,298 of NW_024045090.1, forward strand.
ACCTCTCGGATTCCTCTTCCTCTGCCTCTGACCTGGAATGAAGACAAGCACTCAAGCCGATTTATTGTCCGGGGAACGTTCCCTGTTCTTAAATGTTTTTGAGGATTGAGATACTGCAACTCCTCTTATTTATCTAGTCACACTAGCCTATCTGCCCTGGAAGCCCTCTCGATTAATGTCTGGAAGACCCCCACTCTCCTCTCCCCAATAAACACGAAGTGGCAGGGTGACTAAAAAACAGGCAGATGCAGAGAAACAGAGGCAGGGAGACCGAAGCACAGAGACCAAACAAAATTCAAGGAGATATCTAGCCCAGGAGACGGAATTTTAATTATAGCTCCATCAGCTTGCAGTGTGACCTGCAGTGAGACCTTGGGCCAGTCACATAACTCCTCTGGCCTCAGTTCCTTCATTTGCAAGTAGTGATGAATGACTTTTTCTCCATGGTACGTAAACCGCGAACCCCACGTGGGAGAGGGTCTATTAGAGAAGCAACGTGGTTTAATGGAAAGAGCCCGGGGTTGGGAGTCAGAGGTCGTGGGTTCTAATCCCGCCTCCGCCATTTGTCTGCTGTGTGAACTTGGGCAAGTCATTTCGCTTCTCTGTGCCTCAGTTACCTCATCTGTAAAGTGGGGACTAAGACTGTGAGCCCCACATGGGACAACCTGATTACCTTGTATCTCCCCCAGTGCTTAGAACAGTGCTTGACATATAGTAAGCGCTTAACAAATACCATTATTATTTTTATCTTGTATCTCCCCCAGCGCTTAGAACAGTACTAGGCACGTACTAAGTGTTTCACAAGTATCAATAAAAAAAATACCGGTCTCCATTTTACTTAGAGTGTGAGCTCCATGTGGGACACGGGCTATTTCCAATCTTCTATCAACTCCAGCACTTAGAACAATTCCAGCGTTCAGTAAAGTGCCTGGCACATAGTAAGCACATAACCAATGCCATAATTATTATTATTGCTATTATTATTACAAAGCACTCACTAAGTGCTTAACAGTACCTATAAAAATACCTGTTGTCCCTCCAATTTAGACTGGGAGCCCCCCCAGTGCTTAGAACAGTGCTTGACATATAGTAAGCGCTTAACAAATACCATTATTATTGTTATCTTGTATCTCCCCCAGCGCTTAGAACAGTACTAGGCACGTACTAAGTGCTTCACAAGTATCAGTAAAAAAAATATCGGGTCTCCATTTTACTTGGAGTGTGAGCTCCGTGTGGGACACGGACTATTTCCAATCTTCTATCAACTCCAGCACTTAGAACAATTCTAGCGTTCAGTAAAGTGCCTGGCATATAGTAAGCGCATAACTAATGTCATAATTATTATTATTGTTATTATTATTACAAAGCACTCACTAAGTGCTTAACAGTACCTATAAAATACCTCCTCTCCCTCCAATTTAGACTGGGAGCCCCTTGTGGGACGTGGAGTCTGTCCTATCGTGTATCTAGCCCGGATTCTAGCCCTGTGCTTGGAATATAGTAAGCACTTACCAAGCTAGAGGATGACAAGGAGCAGGCACGAACTCACACGAACAATGAAGCAGCTGAAGGTCACTGAAATGGATTTCCTGCCGCACGTTGGCACTTACCAATGGATGGAAACAGGCGATTTCTCGTCACATTTCTCCCAGACTTAAAAAAGCTTCCATTTTGTGTTGTTCAGCCCCTCCATCTCTGACGTTGTGGTCAGGGATCTTGTTTCCCAACTCTCTTATATTGCTCCATATAGTACAGAGCTCTGCCTACGGGAAGCGTTCAGTAAATACGACTGATGGATTAATTAAAGTCCATCTCCCCCTCTAGACTGTATGCTCACTGTGGCCAGGGAACGTATCTCCCAACTCCGTTATATGGTACTCTCCCGAACATTTAGTTCAATGCCCTGCACACAGTAAGCACTCAGTAAATCCCACTGACTGATTGCCGGTTGCACCCGGGAGGAGACATCACTCTCTTTTTGAGGAGTTCCCGAAAGATGGTGTCTTTCACATTCTGCGCTCCTCTCAAGCGGCAATTTATAATCCTTCCCACTTGGCCTCTCTTTTCCCTCGGGAGAAAGCAGGATTCCTCTTTTGTTTTGAGGGGCTTCGTGACTGAAAGCCCCCAGAATCTACTGTGATTGAAAGAATGAATGAATGAAACATCCTGGCTTTTCCACGAGGATAATCAAGCTATTCTCCACCCCCCAGCGCTTCATATTTGTAAATTATGACGTATATCGTAAATTATTTATTTAGATTAATGCCTGTCTTCCTCTCTCGACTTTTTGGTTCTTGTGGGTAGGGAAGGTATCTACCAATTTTGTTATACTGCAGTGAAAACGAGAATAATAATAATGGCATTGGTTAAGCACTTACTATGTGCCAAGTACTGTACTAAGCGCTGGAGTGGATACAGGCAAATTGGGTTGGACGCAGTCCCTGCCCCGCGTGGGACTCACAGTCTTCATCCCCGTTTTACAGAGGAAGGAACCGAGGCACAGAGAAGTGAAGTGACTTGCCCAAGCTTACACAGCAGACAGGTGGCAGAGCCAGGATTAGAACCCATGACCCCAGGCCCAGGCTCTATCCACTATGCTTAGAGAAGCAGCATGGTTCAGTGGAAAGAGCCCGGGCTTTGGAGTCAGAGGTCATGGGTTCAAATCGCAACTCCGCCAATTGTCAGCTGTGTGACTTTGGGCAAGTCACTTAACTTCTCTGTGCCTCAGTTGCCTCATCTGTAAAGTGGGGATTACGACTGTGAGCCCCCCATGGGACACCCTGATCTCTTTGTAACCTCCCCAGCGCTTAGAACAGTGCTTTGCACATAGTAAGCACTTAATAAATGCCAACATTATTATTATTATTATCATTATTATGCCATGCTGCTTCTCTGGCATTCCGTACTCTCTCAAGGGCTCAGTACAGTGCTCTGCACACAGTAAGCGCTCAATAAACAATACCGATGGTGGCGAGTGGTGATTGAAGGCCTTAAGTGGAGGAGGGTGGGATTATTTCTTTTTCCCAGTACCGTCTCCTCGTAGATTCTAAGATGTATTCTCAGAGGCTACTTTTCTGTCATCTGGAATCATTTTTGTGATCAAGGGTCTCTTTTTGATTCCCTCCTTATGATCTAGAATCCTCCCTTAACCGACTCTTTCCTCTGTCTGTGTTTCCATCCTCTTGTTCACTGAAGAGAACAGTAATAATAATAACTGTGGCATTTGTTAAGCGCTCACTCTGTGCCAAGCACTCTATAAGATTAAAACTAATCAAGTCAGACAACAGCCTCGGCCTCTCGTGGGGCTCGCAGTCTTCACCCCATTTTCCAGGTGGGGAAACTGAACCGCAGAGAAGTGACTCGGCCAAGGTCGCAGAGCAGACAAGTGGTGGAGAGGGGATTAGAACCCAGGAACTCTGACTCTCAGGCCTGGGGTCTTTCCGCTGGCTATTCTGCTTCTCCGTTTGGTGAGCACTACCAGAGCACTGTTCCAAACCCTTGGATAAAACACTAGGCTATTTCAAGGGGCTTGCAATCTTACGGGGGAGGCAGACACTCAAGGGAATTACAGACGGGAAGCAACAGAGTGTAAGGGTTTGGACATAATCCCTATGGGACTGGGGTCGGATAATAATAATGATAATAATGATGGCATTTATTAAGCCCTTACTATGTGCAAAGCACTGTTCTAAGCGCTGGGATAGATACAAGGTAATCACGGTGTCCCACGTGGGGTTCACAGACTTAATCCCCATTTTCCAGATGAGGGAACTGAGGTCCACAGAAGTGAAGTGACTTGCCCCAAGTCACACAGCTGACCAGTGGTGGAGCCGGGATTCAAACCCATAACCTCTGCCTCCAAAGCCCGGGCTCTTTCCACTGAGCCATGCTGCAAGCACTCCATCTCAATATTCCCAAGCACTGGGAATCAATTCTGGGAGAGCAGCTGGATCCTAGAGAGAAGAAGGCTGGTCACTTAAGGTTAAAATATTGCGCAGAAAGTGGTCCGGGACCATATTAGCCAATCGATCAAGCAGTGGTATCTATTGAGCGCTTACCGTGTGCAGAACGCTCTACTAAGCGCTTGGGACAGTACAATAGAGCAGAGTCGGTAGACACGTTCCCTGTCCACAGGGAGCTTACGGACTAGGGAAAGAGACACAGATGAATATAAATAAATGAATTGTGGATATGGACATCAGTGCTGTGGGGCTGAGGGAGGGGTGATTAAAGGGAGCAAATCCAAATGCGAGGGGGACACGGAAGGGAATGGGAGAGGAGCGATTGGTCAGGGAAGGTCTCTTGGAAGAGAGCTGCCTTCAATAAGGCTGTGAAGGTGGGGAGAGTGATCTGTAGTGGACAAGAGATGGATCAGCTGAAAACGGAATGTCTTCTGATTCTGGATAAATAGCAGTTTAGTCAGGGTAGGGTTTGGAATCTGGTAAGTCAAGGGAAGGGAGATAGGGATAGCGAGGAGTGGTCAAGACTGTAAGTTTCTTGTGGGAGGGGAACGTCTCTGCCAATTCTGTTGTGTTGGCCTCTTCCAAATGCTTAGTAATAATAATAATAATGATGATGGTATTTGCTAAGCGCTTTCTATGTGCAAAGCACTGTTCTAAGAGCTGGGGAGGTTACAAGGTGATCAGGTTGTCCCTCAGGGGGCTCAGAGGTTTAATCCCCATTTTACAGATGAGGGAACTGAGGCCCAGAGAAGTGAAGTGACTTGCCCAAAGTCACACAGTTGATAGTCGGCAGAGCCAGGATTTGAACTCCTGACCTCTGACTCCAAAGCCCGGGCTCTCTACACTGAGCCACGCTGGGCACCGCATGGAGTAAGCGCTCAGTAAGTACCGCCAATTGACTGATCACCAGGGAAAGGGAAACGACAACACTTAGTTGGCGGGATTCGGAAACATTCTGGGAGCAAACGTCAGGTCAAAAAGAGGGGATCTTTATTCTGGAGGAACGTAAGCCCCCTCAGGACCCTCCCCAGGGAGGCTTTCGTGTCCCGTTTCCTCAGGCTGTAGATGAGGGGGTTCAGTGCGGGGGGCACCGTGGTGTAGAAAACGGACACCAGCAGGTCTAGGGTCGAGGGGGAGTCAGACGTGGGCTTGAGGTAGGCCATGGCGCCGGTCGAGAGGAAGGTGGTGACGACGACGAGGTGGGGCAGACAGGTGGAGAAGGCTTTGGCCCGGCCCTAGCAGGCCGGCATCCTCAGCACGGCCCGGAAGATGCGCATGTACGAGACGACGATGAGGACGAAGGAGATGAAAGCCAAGCCGAATGCCGTGGCTATGCTGACGTCGATGACGACATGCGTTTCGGAACAGGAGATCTTCAGTAGGGAAGGGATGTCGCAGAAGAACTGCTGGACCAGGTTAGAACCACAGAAGCTCGGTTTTAACGTCCCGGCTGTGTACACCACCCCGAACAGGCCCCCGCTGAGCCAGGAGGCGGCCGCCATCTTCCCGCAGGCCCCTGGGTCCAGGATGACCCCGTAGCGCAGGGGGAGGCAGATGGCCGCGTAGCGGTCGTAGGACATTGCCGTGAGGAGGGACAGTTCCGAGAAAGCAAACGAAATCACTAAAACCACCTGAACCATGCAGCCCCATAGAGAGATGGCTCTGCCATTGATCAGGGAGTTGTGACTGGATTTGGGGACGGTGACGGAGATGAGGCAGAGGTCGAGGACGGACAGGTTCCTGAGGAAGAAGTACAAGGGGGTGCGGAGGCGCCGGTCGAGCGCGGTGACGGCGACGATGAGGAGGTTCCCCGTCAGGGCCGCCAGGTAGACCAGGAGGAACAGTGCGGCCTGGACCAGCTGCAGCTCCCGGACCTCCGAGAATCTCAGCAGGAGGAATTCCCTCACCTTGGTTGTGTTTCCCATCTCCACGGATTATCTGTGGATTTCCCATGGAGGCACAGAGAGGGAGCACGTTTACAGGAAGGAATCGGAAAAATCCCCATTTTGATTTTCAACTATCAGCGTCCCTCCGTTTTGGTTTCTGAAAGTCTGCATTTTCACTTTCACAGAGACCCAGGATGGGAAGGCAATGGCTTTGGAGCAATGGAAAAGGGGCTGGGGTCCTAATATTCCACCCACCCCTTTCTCTCGCTCACATACACACACACTTTACAAAGATATTTTAATATTTTCTACCAACTCTGTTCCACTATACTCTGCCAACCCTGTTCTATTTCACTCTCCCAAGCACTTAACAATAATAACAATAATGATGATGGCATTTAGTAAGCGCTTACTTTGTGCAAAGCACTGTTCTAAGTGCTGGGGAGGATACCAGATGATCAGCTTGTCCCACATGAGGCTCACAGTCTTCATCCCCATTTTCCAGATGAGGGAACTGAGGCCCAGAGAAGTGAAGTGACTTGCCCTAAGTCACACAGCTGACAATTGGCGGATCCGGGATTTGAACCCATGACCTCTGACTCCTAAGCCCGGGCTCTTTCCACTGAGCTACGCTGCTTGGATCAATGGTATTTAGTGAGCACGTACTGTGCAGTGCACTGTACTAAGCACTCGGGACACTATAACCCTGTTGGTAGGAAATTTCCCTGCCCACATCGAGTTGTTAATAATAATAATAATAATAATAATAATAATAATAATGGCATTTATTAAGCACTCACTATGTGCCAAGCACTGTTCTAAGCGCTGGGGAGGATACCAGGTGATCAGCTTGTCCCACATGGGGCTCACAGTCTTCATCCCCATTTTCCAGATGAGGGAACTGAGGCCCAGAGAAGTGAAGTGACTTGCCCAAAGTCACACAGCTGACAATTGGCGAAGCCGAGATTTGAACCGACGACCTCTGACTCCAAAGCCCGGGCTCTTTCCACTGAGCCACGCTGCTTCACTTGGTTCAGTGCTCTGCGTACAGTAAGTGCGCAATAAATACTGTCGATGAATCGATCATTTCTGCAAACACCTTTTGGGTGTGTGTCATAACGGCACCCTGATATTAGCATTCAATCGTACTTACTGAACGCTCACTGTGTGCAGATTGCTGTACTAAGCGCTTGGAAAGTACAATTCAGCAACAGAGAGAGACAATCCCTGCCAACACTGGGCTCACAGTCTAGAAATTACCCACGTTGCCTAATGTTTCTTCAACATTAATGGTGTTTCCTGAGCGCTTTCTGCGTGCAGGGCACTGTACTGAGTGCTTGGGAGAGTACAACAGAACAGAGTTAGTGGAAACGTTCCCTGCCCACAGCGAATTTACAGTCTAGCAGAGGGGATGGACACTAATAGAAATATATCAATCAATCAATCAATCGCATTTGTTGAGTGCTTACTGCGTGCAAAGCACTGTACTAGGCGCTTGGGAAGTACAAGCTGGCAACATATAGAGATGGTCCCTACCCAACAGTGGGCTCACAATCTAGAAGGGCTCACAGTCTAGAAGTTAAGCGCTTACTATGTACCAACCACTGTTCTAAGCGCTGGGGGGGATACAAGGCGATCAGGTTGTCCCAGATGGGGCTCACAGTCTTAATCCCCATTTTACAGATGAGGTCACTGAGGCTCAGAGAAGTGAAGTGACTTGCCCAAGGTCACAAAAAAGACATGGTGGAGCTGGGATTAGAACCCACCACCTCCGATTCCCAAACCCGGGCTCTTTCCACGGCGCCACGCTGCTTCTCTGATAGATTCTGTTATTGTTAGCCTCAGAGGCAATCCAGTAGGCGTTCGATCGATCGATGGTATTTACTGAGCACTTACTGGGTGCGGAGCACTGTACTAAGCCTTGGTGGGAGTACAGGAGAACAGAATTGGAAGAAACATTCCCGGCATTCCCGGCCCTCAGAGAGCTTCGTGGCTAGTCTAGTCTCGGCACCGTGGTCCTTTGTCCTTCTCTTGGGATCCTGGCAGCTTAGTTCTGACTGGTTTCAACTAGACGTTTGGAGTCCGTGCCTCCTAAAACTCCCAACTCTCTCCTTCGGGAGGTCAGTGTCTTTTCCACAGCGGCGGATTTTCCACCCACATCCCACGCCCGGCCTCTCATCTCACACCCATCCTTGCGGTTCCATCTTCTCTGCATTCCTGGCTTTTTATCTGGCGCCTCTTTACAACCCGACCTCGCATTCTATGTCTTCGAACCTGGTCGGAGATTGGGAAGCAACGTGGACTACTGGAAAGCCTGGGAGTCAGGGATCTGGGTTCTAATCCCACTCCAAAACCTACCCTTTTGTGGGAGGTATTTATTAAGCAGTTACTAGGTGCCAGTCACTACACTAAGCGCTGGGGTAGATACAAGCTAATTAGGTTGGCCACAGTCCCTGTTCCACAAGAGGGTCACGGTCCTAATCCCCATTTTACAGATGAGATAACTGAGGCACAGAGGAGTGAAGTGTATGGAGCTTGAATTAGGACCCACATGCTCTGAGGCCCGTGATCTTTCCGCTAGGGCACGTTGTTTCTCACACACGAACATATCCTTCTGTTATCTGTCATTCATTTTAATGTCTCCTTTTCACACTAGATTCTAAGCTTCTCAATAATAATAATAATGATGATGATGGCATTTATTGAGCGCTTACTATGTGCCAATCACAGTTCTAAGCGCTGGGAAGGTTACAAGGCGATCAGGTTGTCCCACAGGGGGCTAACAGGCTTCACCCCCATTGTACAGATGAGGGAACTGAGGCCCAGAGAAGTGAAGTGACTTGCCCAAAGTCACACAGCTGACAATTGGCAGAGACGGGATTCGAACCCATGACCTCTGACTCCAGAGCCCGGGCTCTTTCCACTGAGCCATGCTGCCCTTCTTCAGGGCAGGCTTTGTGTCTATCCACTAGAGGAGCAGCGTGGCTAAAAGGAAAGAGCCCGGGGTTGTGGATTCTAATCCCGGCTCCGTCACTGCTGCCACGCAGCAGTCTGAATCAGGATGAAGCCAGCATCCCTCCTTTCACGGGCCGCATAAGAACATATTCTCATCCCTCCCTCCACGCCTAGGCCGTGAAGACCCAAACGGGGAATCTAATTTGGTGCTCATGGCATGAATTGTAGCAGTCCAGTTCTCTGTACCGTCTGTACTTCCCAAGCGCTTAGTACAGTGCTCTGCACACATTACGCGCTCAATAAATACGATTGAATGAATGAAAGAATGAATGAGAAACATTCCCTGTTCATAATCAATCAATAGTACTTATTGAGCTCTTACTGGGTGCAGAGCACTGTAGTAAGCTCTTTAGAGAGTACACTACAACAGAGTTGGCAGACCTGGTATATATGTTTGTACAGATTTATTAGTCTATTTATTTATTTTACTTGTACATATTTATTCTATTTATTTTATTTTGTTAATATGTTTTGTTTTGTTGTCTGTTCCCTCCCTTCTAGACTGTGAACCTTGGGTAGGGACCGTCTCTATATGTTGCCAACTTGTACTTCCCAAGCGCTTAGTACAGTGCTCTGCACACAGTAAGTGCTCAATAAATACGATTGAATGAATGAATGAATGAATGAATAGAGGAGAAGCGTGGCTAAATGGAAAGAGCCCGGGGTTGTGGGTTCTAGTCCCGGCTCCGTCACTGCTGCCACGCAGCAGTCTGAAGCAGGATGAAGCCAGCATCCCTCCTTTCACGGGCCGCATAAGAACATATTCTCATCACTCCCTTCGCACATAGGCTGTGAAGACCCAAACGCGGAATCTAATTTGGGGCTCGGCATGAATTGTAGCATTCCAGTTCTCTGTACCCAGTAAGAGCTCAGTAACTACGATGGATGGATTGAGCGATTGACTTTGGCTCACCGGGGCGGTCCAGGGTTGGAGATGCTGAGTTCCTCCTCCTCGTCTCTATATGCGGGTCTGTGGCCGGGACGGGAAAGAGCCCTACATTAAACCAGCGCTCCGGGCTCCTCAGAGACAGCAGCCCCCGTTCCGGCGGGACGCGGGGAGGGGGTTCCCCAGGAAGACCCGCCCCGGGATCGCCCCGAGAGACTCGTTATCTGGAAGACTTTGGAGTCCCAGAGGAGACGTTATCTCCGACGTTCAGCAGGGCTCAGACTGTCCCAGTAATTTTATGTCCCTCACTCACGAGAATGACCATGGTCACCAATTCTTTCAAGTGTCGCCGTTTAGTGCTTGCTGAGAGTAAAGCACTGTAGTAAGCGCTTGGGAGCGCACAATACAACAATAAACGGACATAGTCACCGCTCCCACTGAATGTATAACGTAGAGAAATTCCGATAACCAGCAAAACTCTGGCAAACTGCCTAGTTATGCGATCTTCCTCTGAGCTCTCACTCTCCGCACCTTCATAGCCTTATGTGGATCCTCTCCAAGAGGCCTTTCCTGACTGAGCCCTAATTTAATGATAATAACAATAATAATAACAATAATAATAATAATGGTATTTGTTAAGCGCTTATTGTGTGCAAAGCACCGTTCTAAGCGTTGGAGATTTCTTCTTCTCCGACTCCCTTCCGCGTCACCCTGGTACTTGGATTTGCCCCCTTTATTCACCCCACCCTCTGCCCCACAGCACTTATATCCAAATCCGCAATTAATTTATTTATATTAACATCCGTCTCGCCCCACTAGATCATAAACTCACTGTGGGCCTTGCTCCGCGCGGCCTTGCTGCTCCCGGAAGGATTCTCTTCTCAGAGCGCCGCCATAGACGCCTGGGACTCCGTCCCCTAGAGGCCCGTCCGCCTGCCCGCCATCACACCGCGCGGCCTTGCTGCTCCCGGAAGGATCCTCTCCTCAGAGCGCCGCCGTTGATGCCTGGGGACTCCGTTTCCGAGAGGCCCGCCCGCCCGCCACCACACCGGATGGCCTTGCTGCTCCCAGAAGGATCCTCTCCTCAGAGCGCCGCCATAGACGCCCGGGACTCCGTTCCCGAGAGGCCCGCTCGCCATCACAGCGCCCCCACGGACGCCCCCCTGCTTCCACTGCCCCCTACTTAGGAGGCCTTCCTTAAAGTGCCCCTCATCTCCCCCTTCCCGGTCTGATCCTGACTGACACTCCCCCCGCCCCCAGGTAAAAAGCCCTTGTTAGCAACATGTTACATTAACGACAACCTCATGGGCACCTCCTCCGCCCTCCCATGCTAGTTGACTGTTCGCTCCTCTCCCCAGGTATCTCTGCTCCCTGACCCCCCCTTAACTGGCCCACCCTACTCCAGCACTTAATAGTTTGTATCTGCTCTCTGTTACATCATTATCTGCCAATTCTATTATTGCCATAGCATATTGATTGTTTAACTACACCATGTGATGCCATCGCCTACTTATATCATTGCTACTGTTTTATTGCTTCTGCATCTCAATTGTTAACCTCCCGCTGTACTGTCACTCGCCCTGCTGACCTCACTGTGAACTTTCAGGTCCCTTGCTCCCAACTGCCATTCCCATTCCTCACCATCCCCTTCCCCTCTCCCACCCAGCTTTTTCCCTCCCTCTCACCCACCAATACCACTCCCCCTCACCCCCTACCAAGGATTCCCCTGTACCAGCGCCAGTCCTCCGCTCCTCCCTCCCGGCCCCCTCCCTCCCCTTCTCCCCGTCCCCACCCCATCCCAGTTCTCCTTTCCCATCGCCACCCCCCTTCCCATTCTCCCCGTCCAGGCCCCCGCCAACTCATCCCAATCCAAACCCTCCCCACCCCTCGCACCCTTCCCCCTCTCTCCCCACCCTCGACAGATGCTCCCAAGTGTGGCCTCTGGAACACCCGCTCCGTTTTAAGTAAGATCCCTTTCATCCTGGACCTTTTCCTTTCCAGTTCTCTACTCCTCCTCGCCCTAACTGAAACATGGCTGTCTCCGGATGACACGGTCTCTTCTGCTCTCTGCAGTGGAGGCTTCTTCTTCTCCCAGTCCCCCAGACTCACCAGAAAAGGAGGAGGTGTCGGTTTCCTTCTCGCCCCCCAATGTCGCTTTCTCACTATCCCTCCTCCCCCTTCCCTTTCCTTCCCTTCCTTTGAAGCCCACATTATTCGCCTCTACCACCCCCTCTAGATTCTTGTAGCCGTCATCTACCGCCTTCCAGGCCCCACTTCCAACTTCTTTAACGACTTTGACCCCTTCCTCACCTTCCTTTTCTCCTTCTCCTTGTCCACTCTGATACTCGGAGACTTCAATATCCACATGGATATTCCTTACGACTCCTCTGCCGCCCTCCTTCTATCTATACTTGACGCTGCCAACCTCTTCCTCCACCCCACCTCACCCACTAACCAACTTGGTAATACCCTCGACCTCATCATCTGCTACCGCTGCACTGTGTCCACCGTCACCAACTCTGAAATCCCTCTCTCTGATCATAATCTTCTCACCTGCCTCCTCTCTCACACCCCTATCCCCTGTAAATCCGTATTAATCCCTCACAGAGATCTCCGCTCTCTGGACCCCACCCATCTTTCGGAGTGCCTCACACCCCACCTCGCCGCCCTCTCCCCTCTACCCAGTCTTGATGATCAGATTACTGCTCTCAACTCTACCCTTTATACTCAGCTAGACTCACTCGCTCCCCTTTCCCTTCGCCACTCTCGCACCACTACCCCACAGCCCTGGATCACTGCCACTGTCCGCCTCCTTCGTTCTTGTGCTCGAGCTGCCGAACGCTGCTGGCAAAAGTCTAAACACCATGCCAACCTCGTTCACTTCAAGTTTATCCTTTCCTGCCTTAACTCAGCCCTCTCTTCTGCCAGACAAAACTATTTCTCCTCCCTTATTGACACCCATGCCCATCACCCCCGCCAGCTCTTCCGTACATTCAACTCCCTTCTCAGGCCCCCGGTTCCTCCCCCTCCTCCTTACCTCACCCGCAACGATCTGGCCTCCTACTTCATTAACAAAATTAAATCCATCAGGTTCGACCTCCCCAAAGTCTCTTCCCCCCCTTCTCCAACCCCTAGGCTCTCAACACTCTCTGCTACTCTCCCATCCTTCCCAACAGTATCCTCAGAGGAGCTCTCCTCCCTCCTCTCAAGTGCTACTCCGGCCACCTGTGCTTCTGACCCCATTCCCTGTCTTCTCATGAAATCTCTCGCTCCATCCCTTCTCCCCTCCTTAACTTCCATCTTCAACTGCTCACTCTCCACTGGTTCCTTCCCCTCTGCCTTCAAACATGCCCATGTCTCTCCCATCCTAAAAAAACCCTCTCTTGACCCCACCTCACCTTCTAGTTATCGCCCCATATCCCTCCTACCATTCCTTTCCAAACTCCTTGAACGAGTTGTCTACACGCGCTGCCTAGAATTCCTCAACAACAACTCTCTCCTCGACCCCCTCCAGTCTGGCTTCCATCCCCTTCATTCCACGAAAACTGCCCTCTCAAAGGTCACCAATGACCTCCTGCTTGCCAAATCCAACGACTCATATTCTGTCCTAATCCTCCTCGACCTCTCAGCTGCCTATGACACTGTGGACCACCCCCTTCTCCTCAACACGCTATCTGACCTTGGCTGCACAGACTCCGTCCTCTCCTGGTTCTCCTCTTATCTCTCCGGTCGTTCTTTCTCAGTCTCTTTTGCAGACTCCTCTTCCCCCTCCCGTCCTCTTACTGTAGGGGTTCCCCAAGGTTCAGTGCTTGGTCCCCTTCTGTTCTTACCTACACGCACTCACTTGGTGACCTCATTCGCTACCACGGCTTCAACTATCATCTCTACGCTGATGACACCCAGATCTACATCTCTGCCCCTGCTCTCTCCCCCTCTCTCCAGGCTCGCATCTCCTCCTGCCTTAAGGACATCTCCATCTGGATGTCTGCCCGCCAACTCAAACTCAACATGTCCAAGACTGAACTCCTTGTCTTCACTCCCAATCCTTGTCCTCTCCCTGACTTTCCCATCCCTGTTGACGGCACTACCATCCTTCCCGTCTCACAAGCCCGCAACCTTGGTGTCATCCTCCACTCCGCTCTCTCATTCACCACTCACATCCAAGCCGTCACCAAAACCTGTCTCTCTCAGCTCCGCAACATTGCCAAGATCCGCCCTTTCCTCTCCATCCATACCGCTACCCTGCTCATTCAAGCTCTCATCCTATCCCGTCTGGACTACTGCATCAGCCTTCTCTCTGATCTCCCATCCTCGTGTCTCTCTCCACTTCAATCTATACTTCATGCTGCTGCCCGGATTATCTTTGTCCAGAAACGCTCTGGACATATTACTCCCCTCCTCAAAAACCTCCAATGGCTACTGATCAATCTGCGCATCAGGCAGAAACTCCTCACCCTGGGCTTCAAGGCTCTCCATCACCTCGCCCCCTCCTACCTCACCTCCCTTCTCTCCTTTTACAGCCCAGCCCGCACCCTCCGCTCCTCCGCCGCTAATCTCCTCACCGTATCTCGTTCTCGCCTGTCCCGCCATCGACCCCCGGCCCACGTCATCCCCCGGGCCTGGAATGCCCTCCCTCTGCCCATCCGCCAAGCTAGCTCTCTTCCTCCATTCAAGGCCCTGCTGAGAGCTCACCTCCTCCAGGAGGCCTTCTCAGACTGAACCCCTTCCTTCCTCTCCCCCTTGTCCCCCTCACCATCCCCCCATCTTACCTCCTTCCCTTCCCCACAGCACCTGTATATATGTATATATGTTTGTACATATCAATTACTCTATTTATTTATTTATTTTACTTGTACATATCTATTCTATTTATTTTATTTTGTTAGTATGTTTGGTTTTGTTCTCTGTCTCCCCCTTTCAGACTGTGAGCCCACTGTTGGATAGGGACTGTCTCTATATGTTGCCAATTTGTACTTCCCAAGCGCTTAGTACAGTGCTCTGCACATAGTAAGCGCTCAATAAATGCGATTGATGATGATGATGATGATGTGGGCAGGGAACGGGTCGACCGGCTCTGCTGTATTACACTCTCCCAAGGGCTCATTGCAGTACTCGCCACACAGTAAGTGTTCGGTAAATATAATTGATCGACTGATTCATTCATTCAATTTTATTTATTTATTCAATCGTATTTATTGAGCGCTTCCTGTGGGCAGAACACTGGACTAAGCGCTTGGGGAGTCCAAGTCGGCAACATAGATAGACGGTCGCTACCCCACAGCGGGATCACAGTCTAGAAGGGGAAGCAGGGGAAGCAGCATGGCTCAGTGGAAAGAGCGAGGGCTTTTGAGTCAGAGGTCCTGGGTTTGAATCCTGACTCTGCCACTTGTCAGCTGTGTGACCTGGGGGAAGCCACTTAACACCTCTGGGCCTCAGTTACCTCATCTGGAAAATGGGGATTAAGACCGTGAGCCCCAAGTGGGACAACCTGATCACTTTGTATCCCCCCCGAGCGCTTAGAACAGTGCTTTGCACATAGTAAGCGCTTAACAAATACCATCATTATTATTAGAAGGCGGAGACAGACAACAAAACAAAACAAGGAGACAGGTGTCAAAGTCGTCAGACCAAATCGAATTAAAGCCAGATGCACATAAGTATGGAGTATGTGTTTAGAGCAAACGTGCATCTGGTTTTGTACTGGACGGTCTGGTTTCTGGCTGTTCTGTCTCCTGATCTTTGTCTTTGTCCAGAAACGCTCTGGGCATGTTACTCCCCTCCTCAAAAATCTCTAGTGGCTACCAATCTACCTAAGCATCAGGCAGAAACTCCTCACCCTCGGCTTCAAGGCTCTCCATCACCTCGCCCCCTCCTAACTCACCTCCCTTCTCTCCTTCTCCAGCCCAGCCCGCACCCTCCGCTCCTCTGCTGCTAATCTCCTCACCATGCCTCGTTCTTGCAAGTCCCGCCGTCGACCCCCGGTCCACGTCATCCCCTTGGCCTGGAATACCCTTCCTCTGCACATCCGCCAAGCTAGCTTTCTTCCTCCCTTCAAGGCCCTACTGAGAGCTCACCTCCTCCAGGAGGCCTTCCTACACTGAGCCCCCTCCTTCCTTTCCTCCTCCATCCCCCTCTCCATCTCCCCCGCCTTACCTCCTTCCCTTCCCCACAGCACCTGGATATATGCATATATGTTTGTACAGATTTATTACTCCATTTATTTATCGATTTTACTTGTACATATATATTCCATTTATTTTATTTTGTTAATATGTTTGGTTTTGTTCTCTGTCTCCCCCTTCTAGACTGTGAGCCCGCTGTTGGGTAGGGACCGTCTCTATATGTTGCCAACTTGTACTTCCGAAGCGCTTAGTACAGTGCTCTGCACACAGTAAGCGCTCAATAAATACGATTGATTGATTGATTGATCTGGGCCCAGGATCCACGAGTGACCCCAACGACCACCCTCGCAATTTCCCTGCCCCCTTGTCTAACAGCACCAAAACTCCAGCGTCCATTTGGGTGCCACGGCTATTTGCTCTCCTAGTCTTCTCTTACAGTTCCACCTCCCCTTACAGCCCTCCTTTCCTCTTCTCCCACTCCCTTCTGCATCACCTTGACTCGCTCCTTTTATTCATCCCCCCCGTCCCAGTCCCACAGCGCTTACGTCCATATCTGTCGTTTATTTATGTCTATTAATAAAATAATAATAACGGCGTTCATTAATAATAATAATAATGGCATTTATTAAGCGCTTACTATGTGCAAAGCACTGTTCTAAGCGCTGGGGAGGTTACAAGGTGATCAGGTTGTCCCACGGAGGTTCACAGTCTTAATCCCCATTTTACAGATGAGAGAACTGAGGCACCGAGAAGTTAAGTGACTTGCCTTAAATCACCCAGCTGACAAGTGGCAGAGTCGGGATTCGAACCCATGGCCTCCAACTCCAAAGCCCGGGCTCTTTCCACTGAGCCACACTGCTTGAGCCGAGCGCTGTTCTAAGCGCTGGGGAGGTTACAAGGTGATCCATTGTCCCACGGGGGGTTCCCAGTCTCCATCCCCATTTTCCAGAAGAGGTCACTGAGGCCCAGAGAAGTGCCCAAATTCACCCAGCTGACAAGTGGCGGAGTCGGGACCTCCGACTCCAAAGCCCGTGCTCTTTCCACTGAGCCACGTCCGTCTACCCTAAGCTTGCTGTCGTCAGGGACTGTGTCCTTTGTATTGTTATATTGTACTCTCCCAGGCACTTAGTATAGTGTTCTGCACACAGGAAGCACTCAGTTAATACGATTAATTGACTGACTGACTGATTATTAAAAGCCACCTCATTTTCACGTCATCTCAGTCCTGATCAAGGACTGCTCTTTGTCTAGTCCCAATCAACCCTGATGTATTGGAGGTGCCTAGTGAAAACAGCACAGGGTTGAGAGTCAGAGGAGGACCTGGGTTCTAATGCCTGCTCCACCATGTACCTGCTGGGTGACCTTGAGCAAGTTATTTCACTTCTCTGGTCCTCAGTTACCTCATCTATGTAATGGAGATTAAGACTGTGAGCCCCGTGTGGGACAGGGATTGGGTACTATTCATTCATTCGTTCAGTCGAATTTTTTGAGCGCTTACTGCGTGAAGAGCACTGGACTAAGCGCTTGGGAAGTACTACAAACTGATCATCTCATATCTACCCTAGCGCTTAGTACAGTGCCCGGAACATAACGGGAACATATCTACCGATTCTGTTACACTGTACTCTCCCAAGAGTTTAGTACAGGGTGCCGCACACAGTTAGCACTCGATTGATTGATTGATTTATAATAATCGCTTTACAAATGCTACAAACAAATAGCCAATCTCCACGGCCACCATTCCCTGTAGACGGTTGGCATTATACGATCCATTCGGTCATGGTGGTCCTGGATAATAATAATGATGGCATTTATTAAGCACTTACTATGTGCAAAGCACTGTTCTAAACGCTAGGGAGGTCACCAGGTGATCAGGATGTCTCGCAGAGGGCCTCCCAGTCTTCATCCCCATTTTACAGATGAGGTAACTGAGGCCTATTGAAGTGAAGTGACTTGCCCAAAGTCACACAGCCGACAATTGGCAGAGCCAGGATTCATTCATTCATTCAATCGTATTTATTGAGCACTTACTGTGTGCAGAGCACTGTACTAAGCGCTTGGGAAGTATAAGTTGGCAACATATATGAGGAACCCATGGGATATGAACCCATGACCTCTGACTCCAAAGCCCGGACTCTTTCCACTATGCCACGAGGTCTCAGCAACTGGATGTCAATTTTTCTCCGGGGGAGACTCCAGGGTCACCAGCAGTTCCCACGTGAACGACCCCAAGGGGTGTGGACCCAGAATCTCCCAGGCTAGAAGGGCCTCTGACCTCGGGGAGAAGAAGGTTTGTAACCTTTGTAACTCCCCCAGCGCTTAGAAAAGTGCTTTGCCCATAGTAAGTGCTTAATAAATGCCATCATTATAAGGTTCGACCGCCATTTTAGAGGCATTTCCCCGTTATCATTCTCCTCAGGGTGGTCTTCATGTCCCCGTTCCTCAGGCTGTAGATGAGGGGGTTGAGGGCGGGGGGCACCACGGTGTAAAACACGGACAACAGCAGGTCCAGGGCCAAGGGGGAGTCAGACGTGGGCTTGAAGTAGGTGAAGACCCCGTTCACTATGAATAAAGACAAGACGGCGAGGTGGGGCAGACAGGCGGAGAAAGCCTTGGCCCGGCCCTCGGAGGCCGGCATCCTCAGCACGGCCCGAAAGATGCGTACGTACGAGACGATGATGCCGACGAAACAGCAGAGGCCCAGGAACATGCTGAAGCCCAGAATGGCGAGCTCGTCGATGGAGCGTCTGGAACAGGAGATCCGCACGAGGGAAGGGATGTCGCAGAAGAACTGCCGGGTGGTGTGGGTGTCACAGAAGAGGAGGGAGAAAGTCACGGCGGTGTGGATGACTCCGTTCAGCCCCCCGCCGAACCAGGAGCCGGCCGCCATCTTCACGCAGGCCCCTCGGTCTATGATGACCTCGTAGCGCAGGGGGAGGCAGATGGCGGCATAGCGGTCGTGGGACATCGCCGTGAGGAGGAACAGCTCCGAGGTGGCAAACAGGACCACCAAGAAGACCTGGGTGGCACAGCCCAGGAAGGAGATGTATCTACGGTCGATCAGGGAGTTGTGGATGAATTTGGGGACGGTGATGGAGATGTAGCAGAGGTCGAGGACGGACAGGTTCCTGAGGAAGAAGTACATGGGGGTTTGGAGGCGCCGGTCGAGGACTGTGATGGCGACGATGAAGAGATTCCCCACCAGGGCCACCAGGTAGACCAGGAGGAACAGCACGGCATGGACCAGCTGCAGCTCCCGGATCTCTGAGAATCCCAGGAGCAGGAATTCCCTCAGCGCCGTGTCGTTGACCATTTCTTCCTTGTGGGGAAATAGGAAATAGGGTGCTGTGGGATTGATGGAGGTGAAAATATTAAGTTATCCAAGCAGTGTGGGAAACAGTGCTTGGCACATAGTAAGGGCTTAACAAATGCCATTATAATTATTATTATTATTCTCTGGACCCCAGTTACGTCAACTGCAAAATGAGGATTAAATCCTACCCTAGTAATAATACTATTATTATTATTAGTGACTAAAGCACAGGTTCGGGAATCAGAAGACCTAGGCTTTATTCCCGGTTCTGCCGTTCGTCTGCTGTGTGACTTGGGGCAAGTCACTCTCCTTCTCAGAGAAGCAGCGTGGCTCAGTTAAGAGCCCAGGCTTTGGAGTCAGAGGTCATGGGTTCAAATCTCTGCTCTGCCAACTGTCAGCTGTGTGACTTTGGACAAGTCTCTTCACTTCTCTGTGCCTCAGTGACCTCATCTGTCAAATGGGGATGAAGACTGTGAGCTCCACGAGGGACAACCTGACCACCTTGCAACCTCCACAGCGCTTAGAACAGTGCTGTGCACATAGTAAGCGCTTAATAAATGCCATTATTATTATTATTATTATTATTATTATTATTATTATTATTATTATTCTCTGGACCCCAGTTACCTTAACTGTAAAATGAGGATTAAATCCTACTCTTTCCTCCTTTGCATTTTCTCCTGTGCTCCCCTTACTGCACATAGTAAGCGCTTAGTAAATGCCATTATTATTATTATTATTATTATTCTCTGGAACCCAGTTACCTCAACTGTAAAATGAGGATTAAATCCTACTCTTTCCTCCTTCGCATTTTCTCCTGTGCTCCCCTCTACCCAGGGCGCGACATCTACAGGTGAAAGACATTCAATCAATACTATTGATTGATCGATGGATTGACTATTGGGAAATGCTGCCCAGGAAGGGAAATATTTGAGAAAAATCCCAGCAGCTTTAATTTTTCTCCAAAACGAGGAAAGCTGCAATTACAGCTGAACCCAAGCTCCTCCAGTTTTCATGATAAAAACAATACCAATGATGATGGTATTTGTTAAGCGCTTACTATGTGCCGAGTACTGTTCTCAGCGCTGGGGGAGCTCCAAGGTCATCAGGTTGTCCCACGTGGGGCTCCCGGTCTTAATCCCCATTTTACAGATAAGGGAACTGAGGTCCAGAGACGTGAAGTGACTTGCCCAAAGTCACACGGCTGATAAGTGACAGAGGCGGGATTAGAACCCATAACCTCTGACTCCCAAGCCCACGTTCTTTCCACTAAGCCATGCTGCTTCTCCCACTCAATCAGTCAAATCGATCAATGGTATTTAGTGGCTATTTGCAGAGCACTGTACTAAATGATGATGATGATGATGATGATGATGATGATGATGGCATTTATTAAGCGCTTACTCTGTGCAAAGCACTGTTGTAAGCGCTCGGGAGGTTACAGGGTGATCAGGTTGTCCCACGGGGGGCTCACAATCTTAATCCCCATTTTACAGATGAGGTAACTGAGGCACAGAGAAGTTAAGTGACTTGCCCAGAGTCACACATCTGACAATTGGCGGAGCTGGGATTCCAACCCATGACCTCTGACTCCAAAGCCCTGGCTTTTTCCACTGAGCCACGCTGCTTAAATGCTGGGGAGACTACAATTCAACAGAATTAGCAGACGTTCCCGGCCCACAGTGAGCTTGCAGTCTAGAGGGGGAGACAGACATTAATATAAATAAAGAAATATGGTACAAGGAACCATATCACAGGCCACGGCAGGATGGAGGGCAGGTTAAGACTTCATTCATTCGATCGTATTTATTGAGGAAGGGGGTAGAGCAGAGAGAGGGAGTTGGGTCGATGGGGAGGAGAGGAGGAGCAGAGGAAAAGCGGGGCTCAGTGTGGGAATAATAATAATAACAACAATAATAATAATAACAATAATGGCATTTATTAAGCGCTTACTATGTGGAAAGCACTGTTCTAGGTGCTGGGGAGGTTACAAGGTGATCAGGTTGTCCCACGGGGGGCTCACAGTCTTAATCCCCATTTTCCAGCCTCGGAGAAGTTAAGAGACTTGCCCAAAGTCACACAGCTGACAATTGGCGGAGTTGGGATTCAAACCCAGGACCTCTGACTCCGAAGCCCGAGCTCTTTCTACTGAGACACTCTGCTTCTCTAATCGTATTTAGGAAGGCCTCTCAGTGTGGGAAGTGTGGGAAGGGAGAAAGAGAGATAGGTTGGCGGATGTGTGGAGGGAAGGCATTCCGGGCCAGTGGAAGGACGCGGGCCGGGGGTCGACGGCCGGATGGGCGAGAAGGAGGCCCGGTGAGGAGGCGAGCGGCGGCAGAGGAGCGGAGGGTGCGGGCTGCGGTGGAGAAGGAGAGAAGGGAGGGGAGGGAGGAGGGGGCGAGGAGATGGACAGCCTTGAAGCCAAGCTGATGGACGCCTTCTCAGGGCAGGGTCTCTGCAGCCTCCAAGGGACACTCAAACTAACAACCCTGGAAGTGTTGAGGAGCTGAGTTCTAATCCTCGCTCCGCCAACCGCATTCTGTGTGATCTTGTACGCGTCACTTGACTTCTCTGTGCCTCAGGTCCCCTATTCTCTCCCTTCCTTAGGCTGTGAGCCCCATGCAGGACAAAGACCGTAGCCAACCTAATGGACTTGTAATCTATTCCACCTCTTAGAAGAGTAATAATAATAACGATGGCATATATTAAGTGCTTACTATATGCAAAACACTGTTCTAAGCGCCGGGGAGGTTACAAGGTGATCAGGTTGTCCCACAGGGGGGCTCACAGTCTTCATGCCCATTTCACAGATGAGGTAGCTGAGGTATGGAGAAGTTAAGTGACTTGTCCCTCCCCCTTCTAGACTGTGAGCCCACTGTTGAGTAAGGACCGTCTCTATATTTTACCAACTTGTACTTCCCAAGCGCTTAGTACAGTGCTCTGCACACAGTAAGCGTTCAATAAATACGATTGAATGAATCATCAATCGTATTTATTGAGCGCTTACTATGTGCAGAGCACTGTACTAAGCGCTTGGGAAGTACAAATTGGCAACACATAGAGACAGTCCCTACCCAACAGTGGGCTCACAGTCTAAAAGGAATGAATGAATGAATGAATATGTTGCCAACTTGTACTTCCCAGCGCTTAGTACAGTGCTCTGCACACAGTAAGTGCTCAATAAATACGATTGAAAGAATGAATGAATATGTTGCCAACTTGTTCTTCCCAAGCGCTTAGTACAGGGCTCTGAACACAGTAAGCGCTCAGTAAATACTATTGATTGATTGAATGAATGAATATATTGCGAACTTTTACTTCCCAAGCGCTTAGTACAGTGCTCTGCACACAGTAAGCGCTCAATGAATACGATTGAATGAATGAATATGTTGCCAACTTGTACTTCCCAAGCGCTTAGTACAGTGTTCTGCACACAGTAAGCGCTCAATAAATACGATTGAATGAATGAATGAACTTGCACAAAGTCACACAGCTGACAAGTGGCGGAGCCGGGATTTGAACCCATGACCTCTGACTCCAAAGCCCGGGCTCTTTCCACTGAGCCAAGCTGCTTCTCTATAGAACTGTGGAAAAGCCCAGAATGTAGATTAGTAGAATAGAACAGTAATTAAAATAATAATAGTAATATTATGCCATAATAATGGTGATGATGATGGTATTTAAGTGCTTACTATAATAATAATAATAATAATAATAATGGTATTTGTTAAGCACTTACTATGTGCCAAGCACCGTTCTAAGCACTGAGGTAGATATAAGGTAATCAGGTTGTCCCACATGGGGCTCACAGTCTTAATCCCCATTTTACAGATGAGGGAACTGAGGCACAGAGAAGTTAAGTGACTTGCCCAAAGTCACAGAGCTGAGAAGTGGCGGAGCCGGAATTTGAACCCATGACCTCTGACTTCAAAGCCCGGGCTCTTTCCACTGAGCCACGCTGCTTCTCTACAGAACAGCCCAGAATGTAGATTCATTCATTCATTCATTCGTATTTATTGAGCGCTTACTGTATGCAGAGCACTGTACTAAGCGCTTGGGAAGTACAAGTTGGCAACATATAGAGACAGTCCCTACCCAACAGTGGGCTCACAGTCTAGAAAGTGCTCACAGTCTAGAAGGTGGGCTCATAGAATAGAACAGTAATTAGAATAATAATAGTAATAGTATACCATAATAATGATGATGATGATGGTATTTAAGTGTTTACTATAATAATAATAATAATAATAATAAGAAGAAGAAGAATATTTGTTAAGCGCTCACTATGTGCCAAGCACCGTTCAAAGCACTGAGGTAGATACAAGGTAATCAGATTGTCCCACATGGGGCTCACAGTCTTAATCCCCATTTTACAGATGAGGGAACTGAGGCACAGAGAAGTTAAGTGATTTGCCCAAAGTCACACAGCTGACAAGTGGCAGAGCCAGGATTTGAACCCCTGACCTCTGACTCCAAAGCCCGGGCTCTTTCCACTGAGCCACGCTGCTTCTCTATAGAACAGTGGAACAGCCCAGAATGTAGATTCGTTCATTCATTCAATCGTATTCATTGAGCACTTACTGTGTGCAGAGCACTGTACTAAGCACTTGGGAAGTACAAGTTGGCAACATGTAGAGACGGTCCCTACCTAACAGTGGGCTCACAGTCTGGAAGGTGGGCTCATAGTCTAGAAGGTGGGCTCATAGAATAGAACAGTAATTAGAATAATAATAGTAATATTATACCATAATAATGATGATGATGGTATTTAAGTGCTTACTATAATAAGAATAATAATGATGATAATTGTTAAGCGCTCACTATGTGCCAATCACCGTTATAAGCACTGCGATAGATAAAAGGTAATCAGATTGTCCCATATGGGGCTCACAGTCTTAATCCCCATTTTACAGATGCGGGAACTGAGGCCCAGAGAAGTAAAGTGACTTGACCAAAGTCACACAGGTGGCAATTGGCAGAGCCAGGATTTGAACCCATGACATCGGACTCCAAAGCCCGGGTTCTTTCCACTGAGCCATGCTTACTATGTGCCAAGCACTGTTCTAAGCACTGAATAATGATATAGTAATCATGTTAAAGATATCGTAACAAATAGAAGCAGCGTGGCTCAGTGGCTCAAGCGCTTAGTACAGTGCTCTGCACACAGTAAGCACTCAATAAATACGATTTATTGATTTATTGAAAGAGCCCGGGTTTGGGAGCCAGAGGTCGTGGGTTCTAATCCCGGTTCCGCCGCCTGTCAGCTGGGTGACTTCGGGCGAGTCACTTCACTTCTCTGGGCCTCAGTTCCCTCATCTGTCAAATGAGGATGAAGACTGGGAGCCCCACCTGGCACAACCTGATGACCTTGTGTCTACCCCAGCGCTTAGGACAGTGCTGGGCACATAGTAAGCGCTTAACAAATGCCAACATCATTATATAAAAAACCTCGCCGTTCTCAGCCTCTGCTTCAGACCAGAACATCTCTTCCAACTTGTACTTCCCCAGCGTTTAGTACAGTGCTCTCCACACAGTAAGCGCTCAATAAATACGATTGATTGAATGAATGAATCTGTCCACAGTTTAGTCATCCCGTGTCCTGTAAATAGTACCCTGAGCGGGGTTTAATTAAAAAGAGCATAATTCCGGCTCCGCTACTTGCCTGCTGTGTGATCCTGGGCACGCCACTGTGCTTCTCTCGATTTCGTCGGCTTATTTTTCAAATCAGGAAAATCAAGTTCACCTTCCTCACGGGTCTTCTTCGAATCAGGCCTGGAATGAAATGGGAGAGCTTCCCTCGCTCCCTCTAGACGGTCAGTTCGTTGCGGACAGGGAATGTTGCCAACTTGTACTTCCTAAGCGCTTAGTACAGCGCTCTGCACCGAGCAAGCGCTCAATAAATACGATTGAATGAATGAATGAATTAATTAATACGACTGAATGAAGACTTGTACTTCCCAAGCGCTTAGTACAGCGCTCTGCACCCAACAAGCGTTCAATAAATACGATTGAATGAATGAATTAATTAATTAATACGACTGAATGAAGACATGTACTTCCCAAGCGCTTAGTACAGCGCTCTGCACCCAGCAAGCTCTCAATAAATACGATTGAATGAATGAATGAATTAATATGACTGAATGAAGACTTGTACTTCCCAAGAGCTTAATACAGCGCTCTGCACCCAGCAAGCGCTCAATAAATACGATTGAATGAATGAATGAATTAATACGACTGAATGAAGACTTGTACTTCCCAAGCCCTAAGTACAGCGCTCTGCACCCAGTAAGCGCTCAATAAATGCGATTGAATGAACGAATGAATAGAGAAGTAGCATGGCTCAGTGGAAAGAGCCCGGACTTGGAAGCCAGAGGTTGTGGGTTCTAATCCCGCCTCCACCTCTTGTCAGCAGTGTGACTGTGGGCAAGTCACTTCACTTCTCTGGACCTCAGTTCCCTCATCTGTAAAATGGGAATTAAGACTGTGAACCCCATGATGGACAACCTGATCACCTTGTATCCCTCCCAGCGCTTAGAACAGTGCTTGGCACATAGTAAGCGCTTAACAAATGCCATCATCACCATCATCGACAGTGCTTGGCACATAGTAAGCGCTTAACAAATGCCATCATCACCATCATCAACAGTGTTTGGCGCATAGTAAGCGCTTAACAAATGCCATCATCACCATCATCAACAGTGCTTGGCACATAGTAAGCGCTTAACAAATACCGTCCTCATTATTATTATTATTACCAACTCTGTTATATCATATTCTTATGATATCCCCCTCATATCCCCCTCCCCATCCCCCCGCCCTACCTCCTTCCCCTCCCTACAGAACCTGTATATATGTTTGCACAGATTTATTACTCTATTTTACTTGTACATATTTACTATTCTATTTTTTTGTCAATGATGTGCTTTACTTCCATTTATTCTGATGACTTGACACCTGACCACATGTTTTGTTTTCTTGTCCGTCTCCCCCTTCTAGACTGTGAGCCCGTTGTTGGGTAGGAGCCGTCCCTATATATTGCCAAATTTGACTTCCCAAGCGCTTAGTCCAGTGCTCTGCACACAGTAAGCGCTCAATAAATACGATTGATTGAATGAATGAATGAATGAATGAATGAATATTCTTCCAGTTGCTTGATTCGGTGTTCTTCACACAAGCGCTCAATAAATAGCACTGATTGATTGACTAATGCCTGCCTCTCCATGTACAGTGTAAGTTCACTGGGGCAGCGATCACGTCCACCAACTCTATTAAATTGGACTCCTCCAATCGCTCATTCAGTGCTCTGTGCACAGTGAGCGCTGGCTAACACCACTGATCCTTTGACTAATTCTAGACTGCAAGCTCGTTCATTCCTTCATTCAGTCGTATTTACTGAGCGCTTACCTTGTGCAGGGCACTGGACTAAACGCTTGGAACGTCGAATTCGGCCACAGGGAGAGACAATCCCTACCCAACAACGGGCTCACAGTCTTGAAGAGGGAGACGGACAACGAAACAAAACAAGTAGCCAGTCAGTGGGCATCCAACGTGTTTACTCACTCTGACCTAGTGTGGTCTCCCAAGCGCTTAGTGCAGTGCTCTGCACCCCGCTGATTGACGGATTCCCTCCTAAGCCCTCACAAGGTCTCAGCCACGGCACTCACGATCGCCACAACGTGCCCTAGATCTCTGATGGTCTTCCCATCTGAGCCCAGAACAGGTGGCCAATATTCCCAGAACAACGTGCCGCAGAAAAAGAGGAGCCGGTTTTATGAACTCCTGAAAAACGTAGGACTCTCATCTTCTCCCATCCCCCGGGGATCCCGCCTGCTCGCAGAAGTTAGGATTCCCAGCGGGCCCTTACATTCAACCTCTAGAGAAATGGCAAAACTGAAGGGAGAGATGGGTCCACCTAGATTTATCCCCCTAGATTTACAATAATTACGAATATTATCATCATTGCTGTTGCATTTGTTGAGCACTCACTAGATTATTATGATATTTAGCACTCACTCATCTATTATTATGGTATAAAGTACTCACTATATTATTATTATGGTATTTGTTTAGCACTCACTCTGCTATTATTATGGTATAAATTAGGCACTCACTATATTATTATTATGGCATTTGTTAAGCACTTACTCTATTCTTATTATAGTATTGGTTAAGTCCTTACTATATTGTTATTATGGCCTTTATTAAGCATGCACTATATTATTATAGAATATGTTCAGCACTTACAATATTATTATTATTGTGGTATTTGTTAAGCACTCATTATATAATTATTATGGCATTTGTTAAGCACTTATTACATTCTTATTATGGCATTTGTTAAGCACTTACTATATGATTATTATGGCATTTGTTAATCAATCAATCAATCAATCAATCGTATTTATGGAGCGCTTACTGTGTGCAGAGCACTGTCCTAAGCGCTTGGGAAGTACAAGTTGGCAACGTATAGAGACAGTCCCTACGCAACAGTGGGCTAACAGTCTAAAAGGGGGAGACAGAGAACAAAACCAAACATACTAACAAAATAAAATAAATAGAATAGATATGTACAAGTAAAATGAATAAATAAATAAATAGAGTAATAAATATGTACAAACACATATACATATATACAGGTGCTGTGGGGAAGAGAAGGAGGTAAAATGGGGGGGATGGAGAGGGAGACGAGGGGGAGAGGAAGGAAGGGGCTCAGTCTGGGAAGGCCTCCTGGAGGAGGTGAGCTCTCAGTAGGGCCTTGAAGGGAGGAAGAGAGCTAGCTTGGCGGATGGGCAGAGGGAGGGCATTCCAGGCCCGGGGGATGACGTGGGCCGGGGGTCCATGGCGGGACAGGCGAGAACGAGGTACGGTGAGGAGATTAGCGGCAGAGGAGCGGAGGGTGCGGGCTGGGCTGTAGAAGGAGAGAAGGGAGGTGAGGTAGGAGTGGGCGAGGTGATGGAGAGCCTTGAAGTAGAGGGTGAGGAGCTTCTGCCTGATGCGCAGATTGATTGGTAGCCACTGGAGATTTTTGAGGAGGGGAGTAACATGCCCCGAGCGTTTCTGGACAAAGATAATCCGGGCAGCAGCATGAAGTATGGATTGAAGTGGGGAGAGAGAAGAAGATGGGAGATCAGAGAGATGGCTGACGCAGTAGTCCAGACGCGATAGGATGAGAGCATGAACGAGAAGGGTAGCGGTATGGATGGAGAGGAAAGGGCGGATCTTGGCAATGTTGCGGAGCTGAGACCGGCAGGTTTTGGTTACGGCTTGGATTTGAGGGGTAAATGAGCGAGCGGATTCGAGGATGACACCAAGGTTGCGGGCTTGTGAGACGGGAAGGATGGTAGCGCCGTCAACAGAGACGTGAAAGTCAGGGAGAGGGCAGGGTTTGGGAGGGAAGACAAGGAGTTCAGTCTTGGACATGTTGAGTTTGAGTTGGCGGGCAGACATCCAGATGGAGATGTCCTGAAGGCAGGAGGAGATGCGAGTCTGGAGAGAGGGGGAGAGAGCAGGGGCAGAGATGTAGATCTGGGTGTCATCAGCGTAGAGATGATAGTTGAAGCAGTGGGAGCGAATGAGGTCACCAAGGGAGTGCGTGTAGATCGAGAACAGAAGGGGACCAAGCACTGAACCTTGGGGAACCCCCACAGTAAGGGGATGGGAGGGGAAGGAGGAGCCTACAAAAGAGACTGAGAATGAACGACCGGAGAGATAAGAGGAGAACCAGGAGAGGCTGGAGACTCTGAAGCCAAGGTCAGATAGCGTGTTGAGGAGAAGGGGGTGGTCCACAGTGTCGAAGGCAGCTGAGAGGTCGAGGAGGATTAGGACAGAGTATGGGCCGTTGGAGTTGGAAAGAAGGAGGTCATTGGTGACCTTTGAGAGGGCAGTTTCCGTGGAATGTAGGGGACGGAAGCCAGACTGGAGGGGGTCGAGGAGAGAGTTGTTGTTGAGGAATTCGAGGCAGCGCGTGTAGACGACTCGTTCAAGGAGTTTGGAAAGGAATGGTAGGAGGGATATGGGGCGATAACTAGAAGGTAAGGTGGGGTCAAGAGAGGGTTTTTTTAGGATGGGAGAGACATGGGCATGTTTGAAGGCGGAGGGGAAGGAACCAGTGTTGAGTGAGCGGTTGAAGATGGAAGTTAAGGAGGGGAGAAGGGATGGAGCGAGAGATTTCATGAGATGAGAGGGAATGGTGTCAGAAGCACAGGTAGCCAGAGTAGCACTTGAGAGGAGGGAGGAGAGCTCCTCTGAGGATACTGCTGGGAAGGATGGGAGAGTAGCAGAGAGTGTTGAGAGCCGGGGGGTTGGAGAAGGGGGGGAAGTGACTTTGGGGAGGTCGGACCTGATGGATTGAATTTTGTTAATGAAGTAGGAGGCCAGATGGTTGCGGGTGAGGGAAGGAGGAGGGGGAGGAACCGGGGGCCTGAGAAGGGAGTTGAGTGTACGGAAGAGCTGGCGGGGGTGATGGGCATGAGTGTCAATAAGGGAGGAGAAATAGTTTTGTCTGGCAGAGGAGAGGGCTGAGTTAAGGCAGGAAAGGATAAACTTGAAGTGAACGAGGTTGGCATGGGGTTTAGACTTTCGCCAGCAGCGTTCGGCAGCTCGAGCATAAGAGCGAAGGAGGCGGACAGTGGCAGTGATCCAGGGCTGTGGGTTAGTGGTACGAGAGAGGCGAAGGGAAAGGGGAGCGAGTGAGTCTAGCTGAGTAGAAAGGGTAGAGTTCAGAGTAGTAATCTGATCATCAAGACTGGGTAGAGAGGAGAGGGTGGAGAGGTGGGGTGTGAGGCGCTCAGAAAGATGAATGGGGTCAAGAGAGCGGAGCTCTCTGTGATCTAGTAATATGAATTTACAGGGGAAAGGAGTGTGAGTGAGGAGGCAGGTGAGAAGATTATGATCAGAGAGAGGGATTTCAGAGTTGGTGAGGGTGGACACAGTGCAGCGATAGGAAATGATGAGGTCGAGGGTATGACCAAGTTGGTGAGTGGGTGAGGTGGGGTGGAGGAAGAGGTTGGCAGCGTCGAGGATAGATAGAAGGCGAGCGGCAGAGGAGTCCTCAGGGATATCCATGTGGATGTTGAAGTCTCCGAGGATTAGAGTGGGTATGGAAAAGGAGAGAAGGAAGGTGAGGAAGGGGTCAAAGTCGTTAAAGAAGTTGGAAGTGGGGCCGGGAGGGCAGTAGATGAACACTACAAGAATCTGGAGGGGGTGGTAGAGGCGAATAATGTGGGCTTCAAAGGAAGGGAAGGGAAGGGAAGGGGGAGGAGGGATAGTACGAAAGCGACATTGAGGGGCGAGAAGGAAACCGACACCTCCTCCTTTTCCGGTGAGTCTGGGGGAGTGGGAGAAGAAGAGTCCTCCACTGGAGAGAGCAGCAGAAGAGACCGTGTCGTCTGGATACAGCCATGTTTCAGTTAGGGCGAGGAGGAGTAGAGAGCTAGAAAGGAATAGGTCCAGGATGAAAGGGATCTTACTTAAAACGGAGCGGAGGTTCCAGAGGCCACACTTGGTAGCAGCTGTCGAGGGAGGGGAGGGAGGGGGAAGGTAGCGAGGGGTGGGGAGGGTATGGATTAGGATGAGTTGGCGGGGGCCTGGGCGGGGAGAGTGGGAAGAGGGGTGGCGATGGGAAAGGAGAACTGGAATGGGGTGGGGGCGGGGGGAAGGGGAGGGAGGGGGCCGGGAGGGAGGGGTGCAGGACTGGCGCTGGTACAAAGGGATCCTTTGTAGGGGGTGAGGGGGAGTGGTCTTGGTGGGTGAGAGGGAGGGAAAAAGCTGGGTGGGAGAGTGGAAGGGGAAGGTGAGGAATTGGAATGGCAGTTGGGAGCAAGGGAATTGAAAGTTCATGGTGAGGTCAACAGAGCGAGTGACAGTACAGCGGGAGGTTAACAATTGAGATGCAGAAGCAATAAAACAGTAGCAATGATATAAGTAGGCGATGGCATCACAGGGTGTAGTTAAACAATTAATATGCTATGGCCATAATAAAATTGGCAGATAATGATGTCACAGAGAGCAGATCCAAACTATTATGTGCTGGAGTAGTGTGGGCCTGTTAAGGGGGGTCAGGGAGTAGAGATACCTGGGGAGAGGAGCGAACAGCCAACTAGCATGGGAGGGCTGAGTAGGTGCCAATGAGGTTGTCGTTAATGTAACTTGGTGCTAACAAGGACCTTTTTCCCGGGGTGGGAGGGGGTAGGGGAGAGTCAGTCAGGACCGGACTGGGGAGGGGAGGGATGGGGGGCACTTTAAGGAAGGTCGCTTAAGTGGGGGGGGTGGAAGCAGGGGGCGTCTATGGGGGCGCTCTGAGGAGGGGAGCCTTCCGGAGCAGCGAGGGCCACGCGGTGTGATGGCGGGCGGGCGGGCTTCTCGGGGACGGAGTCCTGGGCGTCTGTGGCGGCGCTCTGAGGAGAGGATCCTTCCGGGAGCAGCAAGGCCGCGCGGTGTGATGGCAGGCGGGCGGGCGGGCCTCTCGGGAACGGAGTCCCGGGTGTCTATGGCAGCGCTCTGAGGAGAGGATCCTTCCGGGAGCAGCAAGGCCGCACGGTGTGATGGCGGGCGGGCGGGCGGGCCTCTCGGGAACGGAGTCCCGGGCGTCTATGGCGGCGCTCTGAGGAGAGGATCCTTCCGGGAGCAGCAAGCCCGCGTGGTGTGATAGCGGGCGGGCCTCTCAGCAATGGAGTCCCGGGCGTCTGTGGCGGCTCTCTGAGGAGAGGATCCTTCCGGGAGCAGCAAGGCCGCTCGGTGTGATGGCGGGTGGGCGGGCCTCTCGGGAACGGAGTCCCGGGCGTCTATATAATCACTTATATAATCACTTATTATATTCTTATTATGGCATTTGTTAAGTACTTACTATATTGTTATTATGGTATTTGTTAAGCACTCGCTATCTTATGGTATTTGTTAAGCACTCACTATATTATTATTATTATGGGATTTGTTAAGCAATTATATTATTATTATTATGGCATTTGTTAAGCACTTGTTATATTATTATTATGGTATTTGTTAAGCACTCACTATATTATTATTACGGCATTTGTTAAGCATTTACTGTATTATTATTATGGTATTTGTTAAGCCCTCACTACATTATTATTATAGTATTTATTAAGCACTCACTATATTATTATTGTGGCATTTGTTAAGCATTTACTATATTATTATTATGGTATTTGTTAACCATGCATTATATTATTATTAGAGAAGCAGCGTTACTCAGTGGAAAGAGCCCGGGATTTGGAGTCAGAGGTCATGGGTTCAAATCCCGGGTCTGCCAATTGTCAGCTGTGTGACTTTGGGCAAGTCACTTCACTTTTCTGGGCCTCAGTTACCTCATCTGTAAAATGGGTACGAAGACTGTGAGCCCCACAGTCTGATCACTTTGTAATCTCTCCAGCGCTTAGAACAGTGCTTGGCACATAGTAAGCACTTAATACATACTATCATTATTATTATTATTATTATCATTATTATTATGGCATATGTTAAGCACTACTATATTATTATTATTATTGTGGTATTTGTTAAGCACTCACTATATTGTTATTATGGCATTTGTTAAGCACTTACTATATTCTTATGGCATTTGTTAAGCACTCACTATATTATTATTGCGGCATTTGTCAAGCATTTACTATATTATTATTACGGTATTTGTTAAGCACTCACTATATTATTATTATGGCATATGTTAAGCCCTTACCACATTATTATTATTGTGGTATGTGTTAAGTACTCACTATATTATTATTATGACATTTGTTAAGCATTTGTTATATTCTTATTATGGCATTTGTTAAGCACTTACTATATTATTATTGTGGTATGTGTTAAACACTCACTATATTATTATTATGGCATTTGTTAAGCACTTATTATATTCTTATGGCATTTGTTAAGCAGTTACTATAGTATTATTGTGGTATTTGTTCAGCACGCATTATGTTATTATTATGGTATTTGTTAAGCACTCACTATTATTATTATTATGGCAATTGTTAAGCAATTATTATTATTATGGCATTTGTTAAGAACTCACTATGCAATTATTATTGCATTTGTTAAGCACTTACTATATTCTTATTATTCTTGTTCTTATATTTTTATTATTGTTGTGAAATCTTCTTCGAGGATGAAGGACAACTATTAATCAATCAATGGTATCTACTAAGGAATTAAGTGCTTAGTACAGTGCTCTGCACATGGTAAACACTCAACAAATACCATTGATGATGATGATGATGATGCAGAGCACTGTACTAAGCGCTAGGGAACATTCGATACAACAGAGTTGGTATATGTGATGTCTGTCCACTTTTAGATTGTAATCTGCATGAGGGATAGGGACTGTGTTTAATTCCCCACCCGTGTACTTTCTCCTATCATTTATGATAATAATAATAATGATGACATTTGTTAAGCGCTTACTATGTGCCAAGCACTGTTCTGAGCGCTGAGGGGGGGATACAAGGTGATCATGTTGTCCCCCGTGGGGCTCTCAGTCTTCATCCTCATTTTCCAGATGAGGGAACTGAGGTCCAGAGAAGTGAGGTGACTCGCCCAAAGTCACACAGCTGACGAGTGGCGGAGGCGGGATTAGAACCCACGACCTCTGACTCCCAAGCTCGGGCTCTTTCCACTGAGCCACGCTGCTTCTCTTATTCATTCAGTCTGGGAAGGCCTCCTGGAGGAGGTGAGCTCTCAGCAGGGCCTTGAAGGGAGGAAGAGAGCTAGCTTGGCGGATGGCCAGAGGGAGGGCATTCCAGGCCCGGGTGATAACGTGGGCCGGGGGTCGATGGCGGGACAGGCGAGAACGAGGTACGGTGAGGATATTAGCGGCGGAGGAGCGGAGGGTGCGGGGTGGGCTGTAGAAGGAGAGAAGGGAGGTGAGGTAGGAGGGGGCGAGTTGATGGAGAGCCTTGAAGCCCAAGGTGAGGAGTTTCTGCCTGATTCGTAGATTGATTGGTAGCCACTGGAGATTTTTGAGGAGGAGAGTAATATGCCCAGAGCGTTTCTGGACAAAGATAATCCGGGTAGCAGCATGAAGTATGGATTGAAGTGGAGAGAGACACGAGGATGAGAGATCAGAGAGAAGGCTGATGCAGTAGTCCAGACGGGATATGATGAGAGCTTGAATGAGCAGGGTAGCGGTTGGGATGGAGAGGAAATTCATTCATTCATTCAATCAATCGTATTTATTGAGCGCTTACTGTGTGCAGAGCACTGTACTAAGCGTTTGGGAAGTACAAGTCTTCATTCAGTCATATTAATTAATTAATTCATTCATTCAATCGTAGTTATTGAGCACTTACTGTGTGCCGAGCACTGTATTAAGCGCTTGGGAGAGGACAATAGAACAACAGAATATTCATTCATT
Organism: Tachyglossus aculeatus; assembly: GCF_015852505.1. Classification (NCBI taxonomy): domain Eukaryota; kingdom Metazoa; phylum Chordata; class Mammalia; order Monotremata; family Tachyglossidae; genus Tachyglossus; species Tachyglossus aculeatus. The sequence continues at coordinate 2,313,852 of NW_024045090.1, forward strand.
CATTCATTCATTCATTCATTCAATTGTATTTATTGAGCATTTACTGTGTACAGAGCACTGTACTAAGCGCTTGGGAGGTACAAGTTGGCAACATCTAGAGACGGTCCCTACCCAACAGCGGGCTCACAGTCTAGAAGGGGGAGACAGACAATAAAACAAAACATATGAACAAAATAAAATAAATAGAATAAATATGTACAAGTAAAATAAATAATAAATAAATTGAGCTCTTACTGTGTGCAGAGCACTCCACTAAGCGCTTAGTACAGATATATTCATTTGTTTTGTTGTCTTTCTCCCCCTTCTAGACTGTGAGCCAGTTGTTGGGTAGGGACTGTCTCTATATGTCGCCGATTTGTACTTCCCAAGCTCTTAGTACAGTGCTGTGCACACAGTAAGCGCTCAATAAATACGATTGAATGAATGAATGAATGAATGCTTTGCACCCAGCAAACACTTAATTATTACAATTACGACTTCTACTATGTACCTATGAGAAGAACAGTGCTTTGCACATAGTAAGCGCTTAATAAAGGCCATCATTATTATTATTAAGTACATAGTACTTATGTACCATGCAAAGCAGCGTAGCTCAGTGGAAAGACCCCGGGCTTGCGAGTCAGAGGTCATGGGTTCAAATCCCGGCTCCACCAATTTTCAGCCGTGTGACTTTGGGAAGTCACTTCACTTCTCTGGGCCTCAGTTCCCTCATCTGTGAAATGGGGATGAAGACTGGGAGCCCCACCTGGGGCAACCTGATCACCTTGTATCCCCCCCAGTGCTTCGTACATAGTAAGCACTTTACAAATGCCTTTATTATTATTACTATTATTACCTGAACGTGAATTCCTGGACCATAGTTTAAGTGGATTGTCCAAACAGCGGTAGTAAGCGCTCAACAAATGCCATCAAAACAAACAAACAACAAAACACCTCGTGTGCCAGGAGATTAGCAAAGGCCTAGCAGGAAATGCAGTGTCTCAGGTGGTTTCACTGTGTCTCTGAGCCCCTCGGCCCACCTCGGCACCCCGACTAGTATGTTCTACACACAGTAAGCGCTCAATAAATGTGATTGAATGAATGAATAAAAGCGGCGCCGGGGGTGGACACGGTGATACAAAGATGCCCCGCAACAGGAGAGGGATCAAATATCCCACCCAGTCCGCGGCTCGGCTCGCTCCGGCCTCTCGTCGAAGGGAGAGGAGGTGACCATGAATCAATCAATCAATCAATTAATCAATCATATTTATTGAGCGCTTACTGTGTGCAAAGCACTGTACTAAGCGCTTAGGAAGTACAAGTTGGCAACATATAGAGACGGTCCCTACCCAACAGTGGGCTCACAGTCACAGATTTGCTCTTGGGGTTCCGGCGTTCGGAGAAGAGGAGGTGGACGAGATTGGTCGACTCAATCCCTCCCTTCTCAGCACGTGACAACTCTGTGTGCCATTTTATCCGTTGTCTGGAAACGTGTTGGCTGTGGGATTTAGCGGCCGCAGCGGAGAAGCAGTGTGGCCTATCGGAAAGTGCCCGGGCCTGGGAGCTAGAAGGATCTGGGTTCTAATCCCAGCTCTGACGCTTCTCTGCTGAAGTCACTTGGCTTCTCTGGCTCAGTGGAAAGAGCCGAGGCTTTGGAGTCAGAGGTCATGGGTTCAAATCCCAGCTCCACAACTTGTCAACTGTGTGACTTTAGGCAAGTCGCTTCACTTCTCTGGGCCTCAGTTACCGCATCTGTCAAATGGGGATTAAGACTGTGAGCCCCCCCATGGGACAACCTGATCACCTTGTAACCTCCCCAGCGCTTAGTACAGATCATTGCACATCGTAAGCACTTAATAAATGCCATCGTACATTCATTCATTCATTCAATCATATTTATTGAGCGCTTACTGTGTGCAGAGCACTGTACTAAGCGCTTGGGAAATCCAAGTTGGCAACACACAGAAATGGTCCCTACCCAACAGTAGGCTCACAGTCTAGAAGAAGGAGACAGAGAACAAAACAAAACATATTAACAAAATAAAATAAATGGAATAAATATGTACAAATAAATAAATAAATAGAGTAATAAATAAATAGAGTAATAATAAATAAATAGAGTAATAATTGTTATTATTATTATTAGAACAGTGCTTTTCACATAGTAAGCGCTTAATAAATGCTATTATTATTATTATTATTATTATTTATTATTATTATTGTAGCACCTGGCACATAGTAAGTGCTAAACATATACCATAAAAAATACATTTTTCCTGAAAGGATCCAGGCAGTCTCCATGCATCTCTAGACTGTATGCTCGTCTATTTATTTATTCTTATTTATTACACACTCCCCATGTGTCAAGTACTGTTCTAAGCACTGGGGTGGTAATAATAATAATAATAATAATAATAATAATAATAATAATAATAATAATGGCATTTATTAAGCGCTTACTATGTGCAAAGCACTGTTCTAAGTGCTGGGGAGGCTACAAGGTGATCCGGTTGTCCCACGGGGGGCTCACAGTCAATCCCCATTTTACAGATGAGGCAACTGAGGCACAGAGAAGTGACTTGCCCAAAGTCACACAGCTGAGAGCTGGTGGAGCCAGGATCTGAACCCATGACCACTGACTCCAAAGCCCGGGCTCTTTCCACTGAGCCACGCTGCTTCTTGTGGCTCTTGTATCTTCTCATAGATACAAGTTAATCTGTTTGGATGCAGTTCTTATTTATTTATTTATTTTATAATTTTTATTTATTAATTATTTATTAAGCACTCCCCACGTGTCAAGCACTGTTCCAAGCACTGGGGTAGATAGAGGTTAATCTCTTTGGATGCAGTTCCAGTCCCACGTAGAGCTCACAGTTTAAGTAGGAGGGAAGACAAGCTCAGTAAGGTCAGGGAATGTGTCTATCAGTTCTGTTGTACTCTCCAAATGCTTAGTATAGCACACAGTGAGCGCTCAATAAATACCACTGGATGATCGATATTGATGTGGCGATAAAGGGTGTATAATAATGGAAAGAGCAGAGGGCTGGGGGTCACTTTCCTGCTGTGTGATCTTGGACGAATCACTTAAATTCTCTATGACTCAGTTTCCTCGTCCATAAGATGGGCATTAAAATATCTGTTTTCTTTCCTCTTAGACTATGAGCCCCGTGTGGGACAGGAACTGCATCTGATCTAATAATAATAATAATAATAATAATAATGGTATTTGTTAAGTATTTACTATGTGCGAAGCACTGGTCTAAGCACTAGGGTAGATACAAGGTAATCAGGTTGTCCCACGTGGGGCTCCCGGTCTTAATCCCCATTTTACAGAGGAGGTAACTGAGGCGCAGAGAAGTGAAGTGACTTGGCCAAAGTCACACAGCTGATAAGTGGCAGAGCCGGGATTAGAACCCACGACCTTTGACTCCCAAACCCGGGCTATTTCCACTAAGCCACGATTGGACTTTATCCATTCCACCGCTTGGAACATAGTATGCGCTCAACAAATACCGCAAGTACTATTCAAATCCGGTGAATCGAACATATTATTATTATTATGGTATATTTACAGTCTAATAGAAAATGGGTAACCTCAAACCAGCTGTGTGTCATCAATCAATCGATCAATCAATGGTATTTATGGAGCGCTATCAATTAATCGTATTTATTGAGCCCTTACTATGTACAGAGCACTGTACTAAGCACCAGGGAGAGTATAGTATAACAGAGTTGGTTGACATGTTCCTTGTCCACAAGGAGTTTATAGTCTAGGAGGGGAAGCAGCCATTGATTACTTCAGCCATCAATCAATGACATATATTCATTCATTCATTCAATCGTATTTATTGAGCGCTTATGTATTGAGCACTGACCATGCACAGAGAACTGTACTAAGCACTTGGAAGAGTCAAATATGTGTCCCCATGATCTTGCCCACCAGAAGAAAGTAGGAATAGTATTCTTTCATTCAACTGTATTTATTGAGCGCTTACTGTGTGCAGAGCAATGTATTAAGCGCTTAGTAGTAAATAATAATAATAATAATAATAATGGCATTTATTAAGCACTTACTATGTGCCAAGCACTGTTCTAAGCGCTGGGGAGTTTACAAGGTGATCGGGTTGTCCCACGGGGGGCTCACAGTCTTAATCCCCATTTTACAGATGAGGTCACTGAGGCCCAGAGAAGTGAAGTGACTTGCCCAAAGTCACCCAGCTGACAAGTGGTGGAGCCGGGTTTTGAACCCATGACCTCTGACTCCAACTTGTACTTCCCAAGCGCTTAGTACAGTGCTCTGCACACAGTAAGCGCTCAATAAATACGATTGATTGATTGATTGACTCCAAAGCCCGGGCTTTTTCCACTGAGCCACGCTGCTTCTCATCAGTAGTAAAAGTATTCACAAATTAAAAGTATTTACAAAGACTTACTGTGAGATGATGTGACACATGTTTTGTTTCGTCCTCTGTCTCCCCCTTCTCGACTGTGAGCCCATTGTTGGGTAGGGACCGTCTCTAGATGTTGCCGACTTGTACTTCCCAAGCGCTTAGTACAGTGATCTGCACACAGGAAGCGCGCAATAAATACGATTGAATGAGTGAATTTGTAATGGTTCAAAGCGGTCTTCTCTTACACAGCTAGGACATCTTATCTCTGGGAAGGAAATGACCAATGGCACGGCGGTGACGGGATTCCTCCTGCTGGGATTCACGGAGGTCCGGGAGCTGCAGCTGGTCCAGGCCGCGCTGTTCCTCCTGGTCTACCTGGCGGCCCTGACGGGGAATCTCCTCATCGTCGACGTCACCGCCCTCGACCGGCGCCTCCGCACCCCCATGTACTTCTTACTCAGGCACCTGTCCGTTCCTGGATCTCTGCTACATCTCCGTCACCGTCCCCAAATCCATCCACGAATCCCTGACCGGCCGGGGAGAAATCTCTGTCCCGGGTTGCATCTCTCAAGTCTTCTTAGTAACCAGCCTTGCGGGCGTCGAAGCGGCCCTGCTCACGGCGATGTCCTACGACCGCTACAACCTCATCATGGACGGAGGGGCCTGCGGGAAGATGGTGGCCACCTCCTGGCTGGGTGGTCCCGTGAACGCCACCACGCACGCGGATGCCACCTTCTCCGTTGGCTTCGGTGGGTCCAACGTGATCCACCACTTCTTTTGTGACGCTCCCCAGATGATGGAACCAGATGATGGCCCCAGTGGGAGCCTCCGGGAGATCGGAGTCACAACCTTCTCCGCCATCCTGAACGTCTCGTGTCTCGTCTCCATCGTCGTCTCGTACGTGCGCATCTTCCAGGCCGTGCTGAGGATGCCGTCGTCCGAGGGCCGGACCAAAGCCTTCTCCACCTGCTTGCCCCACCTCGCTGTGGTGATTTTATTCATCTCCACGGGAACTGTCGTCCACCTCGAGCCGCCCTCAGACTCCTCCTCCACGCTGGACCTGCTGGTGTCCGTGTCCTACGCCGTGGTGCCCCCTACCCTCAACCCCTTCACCTACAGCCTGAGGAACCGGGATGTGAAGGCCGCCCTGAGGAGGGTGCTGGAAGTGAGAGGATGGCTCTGAGAAACAGGGACACATAAAGTTCGTCCTGGGGACGGGTAACTTTGGGGGAAAAATCCTGTCGGAAACGCGTCACCTTCTTATGTTCATATTTGTTAAGCGCTTACTATGTGCCAAGCACTGTTCTAAGCACTGGGGTAGATACAAGGTCCTCAGGTTGTCCCACGTGGGGCTTACACTCTTATTCCCCATTTTACAGATGAGGGAATTGAGGTCCAGTGAAGTGAAGTGACTTGCCCAAAGTCACACAGCTGACATATGGCGGATCCGGGATTAGAACCCACAACCTCGGACTCTTTCCACTAAGCCACGTTGCTTCTCTTCTCAATAATAATAATGATGGTATTTGTTAAGCACTTACTATGTGCCAAGCACTGTTCTAAGCACTGGGGTAGATACAAGGTCGTCAGGTTGTCCCACGTGGGGCTCACACTCTTATTCCCCATTTTACAGATGAGGGAATTGAGGTCCAGCGAAATGAAGTGACTTGCCCAAAGTCACACAGATGACAAGTGGTGGAGCCGGGATTTGAACCCATGACCTTTGACTCCAAAGCTCGGGCTCTTTCCACTGAGCCACGCTGCTGCTTCTCTTCCTCTAGCGAAGGCTCAGGCAATCAATCACTCAATTAAACTACCAATTTTTTTTAATGGTAGTTGTTGAGCACTTACTGTGTGCCAGGCGCTGTACTAAGCGCCGGAGAAGATGCAAACTCATCAGGGTGGACACAGTCCTTGTCCCACATGGTAATCACTCCCAGTTCAGTAGTGGAACCCTGAAACAAACTCTAATAATAATAATAATAATGATAATAATTTTCGTATTAAGCACTTACTATGTGCAAAGCACTGTTCTAAGCACTGGGGAGGATACAAGGTGATCAGGTTGTCCCACGTGGGGCTCACAATCTTAATCCCCATTTTCCAGATGAGGGAACTGAGGCCCAGAGAAGTGAAGTGACTTGCCCAAAGTCACACAGCTGACAATTGGTGGAGGCGGGATTTGAACCCATGACCTCTGACTCCTAAGCCCGGGCTCTTTCCACTGAGCCACGCTGCTTGGATCAATGGTATTTAGTGAGCACTTACTGTGCAGAGCACTGTACTGAGCACTCGGGACACTACAACCCTGTTGGTAGGAACGGTCCCTGCCCACATCGAGTTAATAATAATAATAATAGTAATAATAACAATAACAATAATAATAATGGCATTTATTAAGCACTTACTCTGTGCAAAGCACTGTTCCAAGCGCTGGAAGGATACAAGGTGATCAGGTTATCCCATGGGGGGCTCACAGTCAATCCCCATTTTACAGATGAAGTAACTGAGGCACAGAGAAGTGAAGTGACTTGCACAAGGTCACCCAGCTGACAATTGGTGGAGTCGGGATTTGAACCCATGACCGTGGACTCCAAAGCCCGGCCTCTTTCACAAACCATGGAAGCAGAACTCCTGAACTAAATCACCCAGAATTGTAATTCTAGAGCAAAGCATACAAGCCTGAGTAATAATAATAATAATGATGCTATTTATCAAACACTTACTATGTGCAAAGCACTGTTCTAAGCTCTGGGGAGAATACAAGGTGATCAGGCTGTCCCATGGGGGGCTCACAGTTTTAATCCTCATTTTACAGCTGAGGTCACTGAGGCACAGAGAAGTGAAGTGACTTGCTCAAAGTCACACGGCTGACAGTTGGCGGAGCCGGGATTTGAACCCATGACCTCTGACTCCAAAGCCCAGGCTCTTTCTGAGTAGCAGTGTGAAGAGTGGAGAGCACGCAGGGCATGGTGTCAGAAGGCTCTGAGTTCTAAATCTGCCTCCACCGCTTGCCCGCTGTGTGACCTTATTACTCTATTTATTTATTTATTTATTTTACTTGTACATATCTATCGTATTTATTTTATTTTGTTAGTATGTTTGGTTTTGTTCTCTGTCTCCCCCTTTTAGACTGTGAGCCCACTGTTGGGTAGGGACTGTCTCTATATGTTGCCAATTTGTACTTCCCAAGCGCTTAGTACAGTGCTTTGCACATAGTAAGCGCTCAATAAATACGATTGATGATGATGATGATGACCTTGGGCAAGTCGCTTCATTTCCCCGTGCATCAGTTACCTCATCTGAAAAATGGGGATTAAGACTGTGAACCCAACGTGGGACAGGGGCTGCGTCCAACCCGATTATTTTACTTGTACATATTCTATTTATTTATTTTATTTTGTTAATATGTTTTCTTTTGTTCTCTGTCTCCCCCTTCGAGACTGTGAGCCCACTGTTGGGTAGGGACCGTCTCTATATGTTGCCAACTTGTACTTCCCAAGCGCTTAGTACAGTGTTCTGCACACAGTAAGCGCTCAATAAATACGATTGAATGAATGAATGAATCGACCCCAGCCCTTAGTACGATGTCTTCTAGACTGTGATAACGCTGTTGGGTATGGACCGTCTCTATATGTTGCCAACCTGGACTTCCCAAGAGCTTAGTACAGTGCTCTGCACGCAGTAAGCGCTCAATAAATACGATTGAATGAATGGATGAATATCTGGCACATAGTAAGGGCTTAGTAACAAGAAGAAGAAGCAGGAGAAAGAATCAGAAGCAGTCCAGGGTGTGTCTGTAAACAGACTGGCCTTTGTCTCAGCAGGAACTAAAGTCATAAATGGAAATGAGAGACTCTGAACTCATTGCACCTAGAACAAGAAGAAGCAGGAGAGATAATCAGAAGCAGTCCAGGGTGTGTCTGTAAACAGACTGGCCTTTGTCTCAGCAGAAACTAAAGTCCTAAATGGAAATGAGAGACTCTGAACTCTACACATTGCACTGAGAACAAGAAGAAGAATCAGGAGAAAGAATCAGAAGCAGTCCAGGGTGTGTCTGTAAACAGACTGGCCTTTGATTCAGCAGAAACTAAAGTCCTAAATAGAAATGAGAGACTCTGAACTCTTCACATTGCACCCAGAACTCCAAACATCCAGCACAGTTCTGTCATTGCCAGGCGAAACAAGAGCCAAGGAGGGAAAGCCAGCCTGCAGCCATAAGAACTGGGATAATAATAATAATAATGATGGCATTTGTTAAGCACTTACTAAGCCTCAGCGCTTAGAACAGTGCTTTGCACATAGTAAGTGCTTAACAAATACCATCATTATTACTATTACTATGTGCAAAGCACCGTTCTAAGCGCTAATCTGGCGGAAGCAGTGAGAGGAACACTTCAGAAAGATGGAGGTCCAGCAAAAGATGCAGATGAATTATAATAATAATAATTTAATAATTCTCTAGACTATGAAGAACAATTCAGAAAGATGGAGGTCCAGCCAAAAGATGCAGATTAATAACAATAATAATAATAATAATAATAATAATAATAATAAGTCAATAATTCTCTAGACTATGAGCCCGTCTCTAGACTGTGAGCCCATTGTTGGGTAGGGACCGTCTCCATATGTTGCCAACTTGTACTTCCTAAGTGCTTAGTACAGTGCTCTGCACACAGTAAGCGCTCAATAAATACGATTAAATGAATGAATGAATTTTGGTACTTCTTAAGCACTTACTACGTGCCAAGCACTGTTCTAAACGCTGGGTAGATACAAGGTAATCAGGTTGTCCCACATGGGGCTCACAGTCTTTATCCCCATTTTCCAGATGAGGTAACTGAGGCCCAGAGAAGTTAAGTGGCTTGCCCAAAGTCACACAGCATACAAGTGGCGGAGGTGGGATTAGAACCCATGACCTCTGGCTCCCAAGCCCGGGTTCTTGCCACTGAGCCATGCTGCTTCTTTGGGTTGATCCCCCAAACCTCCCCGGGGGAGGGGCTTAGGATGGATTTAAAAGTAATTTCTCATTCTCTCTAGATATGCAATCAGAAGACGTCAGAAAATACTACAGATTAAATGACCGACTGATCGTTTGAGCTAATGAACAAGATGAAGCAGAGTGGCTCAGTCGAAAGAGCCCCGGCTTTGGAGTCCGAGGTCATGGGTTCAAATCCCGGCTCCACCACTTGTCAGCTGTGGGACTTTTGGCAGGTCCCTTCACTTCTCCGCGCCTCAGTTCCCTCATCTGGAAAATGCGGATTAAGACTCTGAGCCCCTCGTGGGACAACCTGATCACCTTGTAACTTCCCCAGAGCTTAGAACAGTGCTTTGCACATAGTAAGCGCTTAATAAATGCTATCATAAATGCTCCGCCACATGTCTGCTGTGTGACCTTGGGCAAGTCACTTCACTTCTCTGAGCCTCAGTTCCCTCATCTGTAAAATAGGGATTAAGACTGTGAGCCCCACGTGGGACAACCTGATCACTTTGTATCCTCCCCAGCGCTTAGAACAGTGCTTTGCACATAGTAAGTGCTTAAAAATGCCATTATTATTATTATTATTATTATTATTATCATTATTATTATTATGAAACTCAGAGAAGCAGCATTGACTAGTTGATAGAGCGTGAACCCGGGAGTCACAATGACCTGGGTTCTATTCTCGTCTCTGCTATCTTTCTGCCGTGGGACCTTGGGTGAGTCTCTTCACTTCTCTGGGCTTCAGTTCCCTCATTTGGAAAATGGGGATTGAGACTGTTCTCTGGGCTTCAGTTCCCTCATCTGGAAAATGGGGATTGAGACTGCGAGCCCCATGTGGGATAGGGACTGTGTTCAAACTGATCAGCTTGTATCGCATCCCGGCACTTAGTCCAGTGCCTGGACCATAGTAAGCACTTAACAGGTACCACTGAAGAAAAAAAAAGAAGCTGAAGCCCCCACCTGTTGACCCAGATGGTCACTAACAGAGGGAACTGTTAGGATACCGTTGCCATGGGAACGCCATGCCATCACCAGATCCGCATCTCTGTGGGGAATCAAGGATTGTGGGGACGAGTCGCTGGGATCCGGTCCTCCGGGGACCCCCTTCGGGGCAGCGGTGGCTTTATCTAAGGGGACGGGGGCCCTGCCCGGAAAGCGTGCCTCAGTTTCCGCGGGAGAGCAGTGCGGGGCTGACGGCTCCTCGCCATCCCTCCGTGGCCACTGCATCCAGGAGTCCGAGGAGAGAGGGGGGACCGGACTGGCCCACAGCGGGTCAGCGCTCCACCAGCCCCACTCTGGCCCGGTGAGAGGGTGGAGAGGGACGGGGAGGGACAAGCAGGCTAACCGCCATGAGTGTGAGGGTCACTCAGGGAAGACGTTCGTACCCGGGGTCCTGGGTGGAGCTGGAACCAGGACTGCGTACGCAAGCAGAGAGAAAATATTTGCCCCTACGATAGCCCCCTGGCCCCCTCCATCCACAGCCCAAACCCCGGCTACCGTGGCTGCCGGGCTAGAGCGTTCAAGCGCTTAGTACAGAGGAGCAGCGTGGCTCAGTGGAAAGGGCACAGCCTTTGGAGTCAGAGGTCATGGATTCAAATCCCGGCTCCGCCAATTTTCAGCTGTGTGACTTTGGGGAAGTCACTTAACTCCTCTGCGCCTCAGTTACCTCATCTGCAAAATGGGGATGAAGACTGTGAGCCCCCCGTGGGACAACCTGATCACCTTGTAACCTCCCCAGCGCTTATACTAGTAAGCGCTTAATAAATGCCATTATTATTATTATTATTACAGTGCTCTGCACACAGTAAGCGCTCAATAAATATAATTGACTGAATGAATGGCATGCCGTCAGCCGCAGGCCGTGGTGACTTCAACCTTCCGGGCAGGGACAAGTCAGTATGACTGAGATTGTACTGGCCAGATTTTTCATCACCTATTCCCCCTCACAGGTCTTCCCCCAACAAATCTTGGGCGGACGCAAGAGAGAAGCAGTGCGGCCTAGCAGATAGAGCATGGGCTGGGAGTTAGAGGCCTTGGGTTCTAATCACGGCTACCCGTCTTTTTCATTTTTTTAACGGTATTTGTGAGGCGCTTACTATGCGTCAAACATCGTTCCAAGCCCTGGGTAAATTAATCCGGTTGGGCACAGTCCCTGCATTTCCTGGGGCTCATAGACTGAGCAGGAGGGAGAACAGGAGAAGTGAGGCACAGTGAAGGTAAGTGACTTGCCCAAGGTCACACAGCAAGCAATTGGCAGAGCTGGAAATAGAGCCCAGGCGCGTGCTCTTTCCAATGGGCCAGACTGCTTCTCTTCTGGGTGATTTGGGGCAGGTCGCTTCGCTTCTCTGGGCCTCAGTTCCCTCATCTGTAAGATGGGGACTGAGACTGTGAGCCCTGTGTGGGACGGCGACTGTGACCCACCCAATTTTCTTGTATTCACACCAGATCTTAGTACGGTGCCCGGCACATAATGTGAGCTTAAGAAATACCATAAAAAGAGAGATAAAAGGCCTGATCCTCGCCTTCAAAGACTTCCCTGTCTAATAGGCTGGATAGGCAAAATGTCATTTACAGATGGAAGGAGAAAAGAATGGAACAGTGGATATGTGGATGACAAGCAGTGTGGCTCAGTGGAAATAGCCCGGGCTTTGGAGTCGGAGGTCGTGGGTTCAAATCCCGGCCGCACCAACTGTCAGCTGTGTGACTTTGGGCAAGTCGTTTAACTTCTCTGTGCCTCAGTTACCTCACCTGTAAAATGGGGATTAAAATGTGAGCCCTCCGTGGGACAACCTGATCACCTTGTAACCTCCCCAGTGCTTAGAACAGTGCTTTGCACATAGTAAGCGCTTAACAAGTACCATCATCATTATTATTATTATTAAAGGGGGCAGGCGTGAGTGTCAGAGGTCGTGGTTTCTAAACCCGGCTCTGCCACTTGTCAGCTGTGTGACTTCGGGCAAGTCATTTAACCTCTCTGTGCCTCCGTTACCTCATCTGTAAAATGGGGATGAAGACTGTGAGCCCCACGTGGGACAATCTGATTACCTTCTATCCCCCCACAACGCTTATAACAGTGCTTGGCACATAGTAAGCGCTTAACAAACACTATCGTCATTATTCTTAGTGGCTGATAATCATATTTTTAGTGCTTAATTTGGGCAGAGCACTAAACTGAGTGCTGAAGAGCGCAACCTATAAAAGAGTTGGGAGACATGTCCCTGCCCGCAAGGAGCTCACCGTCTACGGGGGAAACATAGATTAATCAGTCATCCGATCGGAGACATTTATTGAGCGCTTACTGTGTGTACAGCACTGTACTAAATGCTTGGAGGACTACAATATGAAAGAGTTGGTAGACATGTTTCCTCAAGGAGCTTACAGTCTAGAATAATGAACGTTACCTTCAGCATAAATATCCCGAGGGTCTGCGGATGCATTAAGTCTGGAGCTGATCACTGACAGATGGTTGGAAGAAGTGAATTAGCTAAATCCTCCTCGAGAAGGTGGAATTCCAGAGGGTTTTGGACGGTGGGATATCTTCGACCTGGGGAATTGAAAAGGGTGAATTTCCAAGCCAAAGGGAGGCTGGGAGCCAGAGGTGGAAGGAGGAAGCGTTGAAAGCGAATCACGGTAAGAAGGTTCTTTTTGGAAGGTTGGTTGAAGAGAGCGGATAATGAGAAGAGTTAGAACAGGTGGATGGAACTGAAGCCAGTGAAATCAATCCAACTACAATCCGTTATTCCTCTAGACTGTACGCTCGTTGTGGGCAGGGACTGTGACTGGTTATTATTCTATTGTACTCTCCCCACCATTTAGTACAGTGCTCTGCACACAGTAAGCACTTCATAAATATTACTGAACGAATTCATTTTCCACTTTACGGGAGCTGCTGCAATCAGGTTCCCTGTGCTATAAGCGGGTGTGTGTGTGTGTTGTGGGTGTGTGTGTGTGTTGTGTGTTTGTGTGTGTGAATACAAAGTATTGGGGAGTGGAAGCAGCGAACAAGTTCAGGCAGCGGGGAGGATTGAAGACAAAGATAGAAAAAGATCTCTCTCCAGACTGTAAACTCGGTGTGGGTAGGGAACGTGTCTGAGGCGGGGACGATCTCAGGGATTCCCTTTAAATAATGTGAAAATCTGGATCTTTCCTTATCCCTGCTGGATATGAAACTCCAAGATCATTTTGAATTCAATAACTGCCTCCTTTCCATAGAGAATCCCCAACAAATATCTTGTCAGTTTCTTCACTCTTTAATGGACTGTGACTTTGGCTCTTCCCTCATCCACTGCAGAAAGTCCATGCTGCTTTCCAAAAATGCCCAACATCTCCACGGTGACGGAATTCCTCCTGCTGGGATTCTCGGAGGTCCGGGAGCTGCAGCTGGTCCACGCCGCGCTGTTCCTCCTGGTCTACCTGGCGGCCCTGACGGGGAATCTCCTCATCGTCGCCGTCACCGCCCTCGACCGGCGCCTCCACACCCCCATGTACTTCTTCCTCAGGAACCTGTCCGTCCTCGACCTCTGCTACATCTCCGTCACCGTCCCCAAATCCATCTACGACTCCCTGACCGAAAGTAGATCCATCTCCTTCCTGGGCTGTGCCACCTAGCTCTTCTCGGTGGTCCTGTTTGCCGCCTCAGAGGTGTTCATCCTCACGGCCATGTCCAACGACCGCTATGCCGCCATCTGCCTTCCCCTGCGCTACGAAGTCGTCATGAACGGACGGGCCTGTGGGACGATGGCGGCCGCCTCGTGGCTCACTGGGGGCCTTTTGGCAGTAATGTGTTCAGCTGCGACGTTCTCCCTGTCCTTCTGTGGGTCCAACATCGTCCCGCAGTTTTTCTGTGACATCCCCTCCCTGCTGAAGATCTCCTGCTCCACGGACCATGTCGCCGTCGACGTGAGCGTCACCGCTGGGGCAGTGTTAGGCTTCCCCGGCTTCATTCTCGTCATCTTCTCGTACGTGCGCATCTTCCGGGCCGTGCTGAGGATGCCGGCCGCCGAGGGCCGGGCCAAAGCCTTCTCCACCTGCCTGCCCCACCTCGCCGTCGTCACTATTTTCATCTCGGCGGCGGCATTTGTCTATCTCAAGCCGCCCTCGGAATCCTCCTCGATCGTGGATCTGCTGGTGTCCGTGTTCTACTCCGTGGTGCCCCCCGTCCTGAATCCCCTCATCTACAGCCTGAGGAACCGGGACCTGAAGGCCGCCATGGACAGGATCCTGAAAGGGTCACTCGCCCGGCCTCCGCTCTGGGACAAAATGTCTCCTTCCTTGTGCAAATCATCTCACCCCACCATTTAACCAAGGAATTGCCCTTGGACCTAGCCAGATATTTAGCTGTCCTACAGGGTTCACAGAAAACGCGGGACGTCGATGAATTGTCAAAGTCTGGGAGGGAGGCGGCTAAGACGGAAGCAGGACTGACAATCCGGTTTCGGGGAGGCATCGTGGCCGAAATGAAGGGGAGGCCCTGGAGACTGTTAGCTCACTGTGGGCAGGGAGTGGGCTTAACAACTCTGGTAAACTGACCTCTCCCACATGCTTGGTACTTCCTCAGACAGTAAATCATGTTTGGGGGCGGTTCGAAGCCCTGCTCTGCCACTTGTCTTCTGGGTGACCTCGGGTCAGCCACTTCACTTCTCCGTGCCTCAGTGACCCCATCTGTAAAATGGGGATTAAGACTGTGAACCCCACGTGGGACAACCCGATGACCTCCTATCTACCCCACTGGCCTTAGAACAGCGCATGCCACATAGCAAGTGCTTAACAAGTACCATCTTTTTTAAAAATTTTATCGTGGCCTAGAGGAACGACAATCGCTCTAGACTGTACGATCATCGTGGGCAGGGAATGTGTCTACCAACTCCGTTATATTGAACTTTTCCATGTGCTCAGTACAGCGCTGGGCCTAAAATAAGTGCTCAATAAATATGACGATTGATTGAGACGAGTTCTGATTCCGTCTTTGCTACTGGCTTGCTCTGTGACCTAGGGTCAGTGACATAACATCCCTAGGATCTCTCTTCCTCTTACACTCTGAGCCCCTGTCTGAACTGATTCTTTGGTTTCTACTCCAGCAAGTGGAACAATTTAGGCACACAACGTCTTAATAAATACGATAATGATATCATTATTAGTAGTGACTATGAAAATATAGCGATATGCTCTTTAGCATGACTCTGGGGTTGGGAATGAAAGTTGGAAAATGGGAGGTGGTAAGGGAGAAGGGAAGAAAGTTTGAGTGCAGCTCCATCTGTCTTGTCAAATCCATCCTCTCTATAATAATAATAATAATGATGGCATTTATTAAGTGCTTACTATGTGCAAAGCACTGTTCTAAGCGCTGGGGAGTTTACAAGGTGATCAGGTTGTCCCACGGGGGGCTCACAGTCTTAATCCCCATTTTACAGATGAGGGAACTGAGGCCCAGAGTAGTGAAGTGACTTGCCCAAAGTCACACAGCTGACAAGTGGCGGAGCCGGGATTTGAACCGATGACCTCTGACTCCAAAGCCCGGGCTCTTTCCACTGAGCCACGCTGCTTCTCTCATCAATCCATCTTTCCTTCCTTCCATCCATCTATCCTTCCAACCATTCATCTATCCATCCATCCAGAGCACAGGCTTGGGAGTCTGAGGTCACGGGTTCTAATCCCAGTTCTGCTACTTGTCTGCCGTGTGACCTTGGGCAAGTCTCTTCACTTCTCTGGGCCTCAGTTCCCTCGGCTGTAAAATGGGGGTTGAGACTGTGAGCCCATGTGGGACAGGGACTTGTCTGACCCAATTGGCTTGTATCCACTCCGGCACATAATAAACCCTTATCAAATACCACGGTTATTATTATTGTTATCATTATTATTAAGGATGGGGAGGGGGGCTTTTTACACAGGCCCAGACCGAGACAATTAAGCACCCTGAGACAGGGAAGTGCAAGGAAGCAGCATAGCCCAGTTGATAGAGCATGGACCTTGCCGTCAGAGGGCCTGGGTTCTAATTCCACCTCCACCGCTTTTCTGCCATGTGACCTTGGGGAAGTCATTTCACCTCTTGCCTCAACTACGTCACCTGTAAAATGGGGATTAAGACTGGAAGTCCTATGCGGGACAGGGACTGTTCCAACCTAACTCGTGGGAACTTCAGCGCTTAGAATGGTCCATGGAAAATAGTAAACACTTACCACTTACCATTATGAAAAAAACTAATCAGGGAAGGCCCCGTGGATTTTACAGAGTTTCAGGAAGGAGTGTGGAAGATGGGAAGCCCTGAGGGCTGGTGCATATGAAGGGAGAGGGAATTGCAAGCCGGGGAAAGGTGGCGAGGTAGGGGTCTGAGTCGGGGGAGTTGGGAACGAGGCACAGTGAGAGGGTGAGCTTGGGAGGAATGGAGACTGCAGATGGGAATTCAGTAGGGGAAAATAATGCGCATCAATCAATCAGTCATATTTACTGAGCGCTTTCTATGTGCAGACCTTGGTAGTGAAGCGCCTGGGAGAGTATGATATAATGATATAACAGGGTTGGTAGCCACATTTCCTGCCCATAATGAGCTTCCAGGCTAGAAGGGAATGTCTAAGTTGGATTGTTGCAGATTTCAGATGGTCCCAAGCCCTGGCATGGCATGAAGCTCCAAACCTCATAGCTTAATCAGAATGCTATTATTAATCACAGAAAGGGAATGATGATTAGTCTGTTGATGTCCCAGGAAAGAGTACCAGAGTGGGAAACACATGGGAATGGGCAGTTACTTAGGTCGTGGGGGCCGGGACCGCGGGGAGCCCACGATCCCGGCCTTCCGAGATTCCCGGATGGTTTGCCGTCTCAGCGGAGTCCCGGGCCCATCGCCCCATGGGGAATCACCCCAGAAAATAACCCGGCCGCCATCTGAGGGGACAGCGCAGCCAGCCGGGGAGCCGAGAGGGGGAGGGAGGATCCTGACAGCCCTCACCCCTCGCCCAGACCTTCCTGTCACTACTGCCAGGGTCCAGGACCGACGAGATGGAGTGAGCATCTCTCTCAGCAGAGTTCGACGCTCCCCAGCCCAGGACAGGCCCGGTGGGTCCGGAGAGGAGCAGGGGAAAGCTGAGGGAAATTTCAATAGGTAACTGGGATGACCAGGGTGTTGCGGAGAAGGAGGGGTCCACAGTGTCGAAGGCAGCTGAGAGGTCGAGGAGGATTAGGATAGAGTAGGAGCCGTTGGATTTGGCAAGAAGGAGGTCATTGGTGACCTTTGAGAGGGCAGTTTCGGTGGAGTGGAGGGGACGGAAGCGAGATTGGAGGGGGCCCAGGAGAGAGTTGGAGTTGAGGAATTCGAGGCAGCGAGTGCTGATGACTCGCTTTGGGAGTTTGGAAAGGAAGGGTAGGAAGGAGATAGGGCGATAACTGGAAGGGGCAGTGGGGTCAAGAGAGGATCTTTTTAGGATGGGGGAGACGTGGGCATGTTGGAAGTCTGAGCGGAAGTGCTCTATCAACTTTATCACACCATAACAGACACATTCCCTGCCCCTTCTAGAAGAAAAGAAATGAATGGAAAGATGAAGATGCAATTATTGCATGTAATTCTACAGATGAGGAAGCTGAGGCCCAGAGAAGTGAAGCGACTTGCCCAAGGTCCCACAGAGGGAGGATTAGGACCCAAGTCCTCTGATTCTCACTAAGCTATGCTTGGGAGAGTACAATGGAACAGAACTGGGAGATGTGTATGCTCCCGTCAAGGAGCTCAGAGTCAAGAACAGAACTCCTGGGCCCATTCCTTTTCCACTAAATGAGGATGGACTTGAGTTGATTCGCGCTTGAGTTAAGGGAAGTGGGTTTAGAGGGCTGGGAAATGAACTGGGGAAGCTGGTTGGAGGCGGGGGGGATTTTAGCAGTAAAGAATTCAGAAAGAACAGTGCTCTCTCTGATTTTGCGCTGATAAGAGAGGGAGTTCCAGGCTAGGATGGAAACGGGAAAGTCGATCGTGAGTAAAAACAAGACTGTATGCTCACTGTGGGCAGGGACTGTGTCTGTTTTTTATTCTAGTGTACTCTCTCCATCATTCAGCACAGTGCTCTGCACACAGTAAGCGCTTCATAAATATTACTGAACGAATTCATTTTCCACTTTACGGGAGCTGCTGCAATCAGGTTCCCTGCGCTAGAGAAGGGGTGTGAGTGTGTATGTGTGCGTACACAAAGTATCGGGGAGTGAAAGCAGCAAACAAGTTCAGGCAGCGGGGAGGGTTGAAGACGAAGATAGAAAATGATCTTCCTCCAGACTGTGAACTCGATGTGGGTAGGGAACGTGTCTGCCGACGGTGTTGGGGTGGCTGAGGTGGGGGACGATCTCAGGGATTCCCTTTCAATCGACCAAAGTACTGTGAAAATCTGGATCTTTCCTTATCCCTGCTGGATATGAAACTCCAAGATCATTTTGAAGTCAATAACTGTCTCCTTTCCATAGAGAATCACCAACAAATGTCTTGTCAGTTTCTTCACTCTTCCCATCAATGGACTGTGACTTTGGCTCTTCCCTCATCCACTGCAGAAAGTCCATGCCGCTTTCCAAAAATGCCCAACATCTCCACGGTGAGGGAATTCCTCCTGCTGGAATTCTCGGAGGTCTGGGAGCTGCAACTGGTCCACGCCACGCTGTTCCTCCTGGTCTACCTGGCAGCCCTGACGGAGAACCTCCTCATCGTCGCCGTCACCGCCCTCGACCGACGCCTCCACACCCCCATGTACCTCTTCCTCAGGAACCTGTCCGTCCTCGACCTCTGCTACATCTCCGTCACCGTCCCCAAATCCATCTACGACTCCCTGACCGAACGTAGATCCATCTCCTTCCTGGGCTGTGCCACCCAGCTCTTCTCGGTGGTCCTGTTTGGTGGTTCAGAGATGTTACTTCTCACGGGGATGTCCTACGACCGCTACGCCGCCATCTGCCTCCCCCTGCGCTACGAGGTCATCATGAACGGACAGGCCTGTGGGACGATGGCGGCCGCCTCGTGGCTCACTGGGGGCCTGTTGGCAGCAATGTGTTCAGCTAGGACGTTCTCCCTGTCCTTCTGTGGGTCCAACATCGTCCCGCAGTTTTTCTGTGACATCCCCTCCCTGCTGAAGATCTCCTGCTCCAAGGACCACGTCGCCGTCAACGTGAGTGTCACCACTGGGGTAGTGTTAGGCGTCCCCAGCTTCATTCCCATCATCTTCTCGTACGTGCGCATCTTCCGGGCCGTGCTGACGATGCCGGCCGCCGAGGGCCGGGCCAAAGCCTTCTCCACCTGCATGTCCCACCTCGCCATCGTCATCATTTTCGTCTCAGCGACGCTATTTGTCTACCTCAAGCCACCTTCGGACTCCTACTCGATCACGGATCTGCTGGCGTCCATGTTCTACTCCATGGTGCCCCCCGCCCTCAACCCCCTCATCTACAGCCTGAGGAACCGGGACCTGAAGGCCGCCATGGGCAGGATCCTAAAAGGGTCACTCGCCCGGCCTCCGCTCTGGGACAAAATGTCTCCTTCCTTGTGCAAATCATCTCACCCCACCACTTAACCAAGGAATTGCCCTTGGACCTAGCCAGATACTTAGCTGTCTGACAGGGTTCACAGAAAAAGCTGGACGTCGATGAATTGTCAAAGTCTGGGAGGGAGGCGGCTAAGACGGAAGCAAGACTGACAATCCGGTTTCAGGGAGGCATCGTGGCCGAAATGTTGGGGAGGCCCTGGAGACTGTTAGCTCACTGTGGGCAGGGAATGAATTTAACAACTCCGGTAAACTGAACTCTCCCCATATAACTATACGCTCTTTAGCATGACTCTTAGGGTGGGAATGAAAGCTGGAAAGTGGGAGGTGGTATGAGAGAAGGGAAGAAAGGTTGACTGCAGCTCCATCTGTCTTAAATCCATCCTCTCTCATCAATCCATCTTTCCTTGCTTCCATCCATCCATCCTTCCAACCATTCATCTATCCATCCATCCATCCATCCATCCATCCATCCATCCTTCCATCCATCCAGAGCACGGGCTTGGGAGTCGGAGGTCGCGGGTTCTAATACCAGTTCTGCTACCTGTCTGCCGTGTGACCTTGGGCAAGTTTCTTCACTTCTCTGGGCCTCAGTTCCCTCAGCGGTAAAATGGGGGTTGAGACTGTGAGTCCATGTGGGACAGGGACTTGTCTGACCCAATTTGCTTGTATCCACTCCAGCACATAATAAATGCTTATCAAATACCACGATTATTATTATTGTTATCGTTATTATTAAGGATGGGGAGGGGGGCTTTTTACACAGGCCCAGGCCGAGACAGTTAAGCACCTGAGACAGGGAAGCACAGGGAAGCAGCATAGCCAAGTTGATAGAGCATGGACCTTGGCGTCAGAGGGCCTGGGTTCTAATTCCGCCTCCACCGCTTGTCTGCCATGTGACCTTGGGCAAGTCATTTCACTTCTTGCCTCAACTACGTCACCTGTAAAATGGGGATTAAGACTGGAAGTCCTATGCGGGACAGGGACTGGTCCAACCTGACTAGCTTGGGGGGGTCTTCAGCGCTTAGAACGGTCCCCGGAAAATAGGAAACACTTACCCCGTACCGTTATGAAAAAAATAATCGGGGAAGGTCCGGTGGATTTCATAGAGTTTCGGGAAGGGGTGTGGAAGATGGAAAGCCCTGAGGGCTGGTGGATATGAAGGGAGAGGGAATTCCAAGCGGGGGAAAGGTGGTGAGGTAGTGGTCTGAGTCGGGCGAATTGGGAACGAGGCACAGTGAGAGGGTGTGCTTGGGAGGGATGGAGGATGCAGATAGAAATTCAGTAGGGGAAGATAATGCGCATCCATCATTCGATCTTATTTACTGAGTGCTTACTATGTGCAGACCTTGGTAGTAAGCGCTTGGGAGAGTACGATAGAACAATGTAACAGGGTTGGTAGCCACATTTCCTGCCCATGATGAGCTTACAGTCTAGAGGGGAATGTCTAAGTTGGATTTCTGCAGATTTCAGATGGTCCCAAGCCCTGACATGGGATGTAACTCCACAGAGCATAACCAGAAAGCTATTATTAATCTATTTACTTTATTAATGAAGTGTATATATCTATAATTCTATTTATCTATTTAGATGGTATTGACGCCTGTCTCCTTGTTTTCTTTTGTTATCTGGCTCCCCTTCTAGACTGTGAGCCCGTTGTTGTGTAGGGATTGTCCCTCTCTGTTGCCGAATTGTACTTTCCCAGCGCTTAGTACAGTGCTCTGCACACAATAAGCACTCAATAAATATGATTGAATGAATGAAAGAATGAATCACAGAAAGGGAATGATGATTAGTCTGTTGAAGGAGTCCCAGAGTGGGAACCACACGGGAATGGGTAGTTATTTAGGTTGTGAGGGCCGGGACCACAGGGAGAGCACGATCCCGGCCTTCTGAGATTCCCGGACAGACAGCCGTCTCAGCGGAGCCCCGGGCCCGTCCTCCCGCGGGGAATCTCCCAGGAAATAACCCACCGTCGTCTGAGGGAACGGCACAGCCAGCCGGAGAGCCGAGAGGGAGAGGAAGGATCCTGACAGCCCTCACCCCTCTCCCAGACCTTCCTGTCATCCCCACCCGTGACCAGGACCGACGAGATGGAGTGAGCCCCTCTCTCAGCAGAGGACGAGGCTCCCCAGCCCAGGACGGGCCCGGTGAGTCCTGAGAGGAGCGAGGCAAAGCTGAGGGAAATTTCAATAGGGAACTGGGATGACCAGGGTCAGAGTCGCAATTTCTCTAAATTAGAAGCAGTGTCGCTTAGTGGAAAGAGCACGGGCCCGGGAGTCAAGAGGACCTGGGTTCTAATTCATTCATTTCAATCGTATTTATTGAGTAGTTTCTGTGTGCAGAGCACTGTAGCAAGCGATTGGAAAGTACAATTCGACAACAGATGGAGACAATCCCTACTCCAAAACGGGCTCACGGTCAGAAAGGGGGAGACAGACCACAAAACACAACAAGTAGACAGGCATCAATAGCATCAAAACAGATAAATAGAATTACAGATATATATACGCATCATTAATAAAATAAATCGAGTAATAAATATGTAGAAATATACACAAGTGCTATGGGGAAGGGAAGGGGGTAGAGCAGAGGGAGGGGAGGAAGGGCAGAAGAAAAGCTCAGTCTGGGAAGGCCTCCGGGAGGAGGTGCGCTCTCAGTAGGGCTTTGAACAGGGGAAGAAAGCTTGTTTGGCGGATGCGAGGAGGGAGGACATTCCAGGCCAGAAGTAGGACGTTGGCCGGGGGTCGACGGCAAGACAGGCGAGAACGAGGCCCAGTGAGGAGGTTAGCGGCAGAGGAGCGGAGGGTGCGGGCTGGGTTGGAGAAGGAGAGAAGGGAGGTGAGGTAGGAGGGGACGAGGGGATGGAGAGCTTGAAAGCCAATAGTGAGGAGGTTTTGCTTCTAGCGAACCACTGGAGATTTTTGAGGAAGGGAGTGACATACCCAGAGCGTTTCTGTAGAAAGATAATCTAGGCAGCAGAATTTCATTCATTCAATCGTATTTATTGAGCGCTTACTGTGTGCAGAGCACTGTACTAAGCGCTCGGGAGTACAAGTTGGCAACATATAGAGACGGTCCCTACCCAACAGTGGGCTCACAGTCTAGAAGGGGGAGACAGACAACAAAACAAAACATATTAACAAAATAAAATAAGCAGAATAAATATGTACAGAGAAAATAAATAAATGGAGTAATAAATATGTACAAACATATATACATATATACAGGTGCTGTGGGGAGGGGAAGGAGGTAAGGCAGGGGATGAGGATGGGGAGGAGGGGAAGAGGAAGGAGGGGGCTCAGTCTGGGAAGGCCTCCTGGAGGAGGTTAGCTCTCAGTAGGGCTTTGAAGGGAGGAAGAGAGCTAGCTTGGCAGATGTTGGGAGGGAGGGCATTCCAGGCCAGGGGGAGGACGGGGGCCGGGGGTCGATGGAGGGACAGGCGAGAACGAGGCACGGTGATGAGGTTAGCGGCAGAGGAGCGGAGGGTGCAGGCTGGGCTGGAGAAGGAGAGAAGGGAGGTGAGGCAGAAGGGGACGAGGTGATGGACAGCCTTGAAGCCGAGGGTGAAGAGTTTTTGCCTTATGTGTAGGTTGATTGGTAGCCACTGGAGATTTTTGTGGAGGGGAGTAACATGCCCAGAGCGTTTCTGCACAGAGACGATCCGGGCAGCGGCGTGAAGTATGGATTGAAGTGGAGAGAGACAGGAGGATGGGAGATCGGAGAGGAGGCCGATGCAGTAATCCAGTCGGGATAGGATGAGAGATTGAACGAACAGGGTAGCGGTTTGGATGGAGAGGAAAGGGCGGATCTTGGCAATGTTGCAGAGGTGAGACCGGCAGGTTGTGGTGAGGGATTGGATGTGAGGGGTGAACCAGAGAGCGGAGTCGAGGATGACACCAAGGTTGAGGGCTCGTGAGACAGGAAGGATGTTAGTGCCATCCGCAGTGATGGGAAAGTCAGGGAGAGGGCAGGGTTTGGGAGGGAAGATAAGGAGCTCAGTCTTGGACATGTTGAGTTTTAGATGGAGGGCAGACATCCAGATGGAAATGTCCTGAAGGCAGGATGAGATACGAGCCT
The DNA here is from genome assembly GCF_015852505.1 of Tachyglossus aculeatus. NCBI lineage: Eukaryota > Metazoa > Chordata > Mammalia > Monotremata > Tachyglossidae > Tachyglossus > Tachyglossus aculeatus. The sequence continues at coordinate 2,337,785 of NW_024045090.1, forward strand.
GAAGGGAGGGAGAGAGAGCAGGGGCAGAGATGTATATTTGGGTGTCATCAGCGTAGAGATGATAGTTGAAGCCGTGGGAGTGAATGGGTTCACCGAGGGAGTGAGTGTAGACAGAGAACAAAAGGGGACCGAGAACCGACCCTTGAGGAACCACTACAGTTAGGGGATGGGAGGGGGAGGAGGAGCCGGCAAAGGAGAGCGAGAATGAACGGCCAGAGAGATAAGAGGAGAACCGGGAGAGGACGGAGTCTGTGAAGCCAAGGTCGGATAGCGTGTTGCGGAGAAGGGGCGGGGGGGTGTGTGTCCACAGTGTCGAAGGCAGCTGAGAGGTCGAGGAGGATTAGGATAGAGTAGGAGCCGTTAGATTTGGCAAGAAGGAGGTCATTGGTGACCTTTGAGAGGGCAGTTTCGGTGGAGTGGAGGGGACGGAAGCCAGATTGGAGGGGGGCCAGGAGAGAGTTGGAGTTGAGGAATTCGAGGCAGCGAGTGCTGATGACTCGCTTTGGAAGTTTGGAAAGGAAGGGTAGGAGGGAGATAGGGTGATAACTGGAAGGGGCAGTGGGGTCAAGAAAGGATCTTTTTGGATGGGGGAGACGTGGGCATGTTTGAAGGCAGAGGGGAAGTGTTCTGTCCACTTTATCACTCCGTAACCTACACATTCCCTGCCCCTTCTAGAAGAAAAGAAATGAATGGAAAGATGAAGATGCAATTATTGTATGTCATTTTACAGATGAGGAAGCTGAGGCCCAGAGAAGTGAAGCGACTTTCCCAAGGTCCCACAGCAGCAAAGGGACAGAGGGAGGATTAGGATCCAGGTCCTCTGACTCCCATTAAGCTATGCTTGGGAGAGTACAATGGAACAGAGCTGGGAGGTGCGTATGCTCCCCTCAAGGAGCTCAGAGTGAAGAAGAGAACTCCTGGGCCCATCCTTTTTCCACTAAATGAGGATGTACTGGAGTTGATTCACGCTTGAGTTAGGTGAAGTGGGTTTAGAGGGCTGGGAAATGAATCGGGGAAGCTAGTTGGAGGAAGGGGAGATTTTAGCAGTAAAGAATTCAGAAAGAACTGTGCTCTCTCTGATTTTGAGCCAGAAAGGGAGGGAGGTCCAAGCTAGGATGGAAACGGGAGAGTCGATCATGAGTGACAACAAGACTGTACGCTCGTTGTGGGCAGGGACTGTGTCTGTTTATTTTTCTAGTGTACTCTCCCCAGCATTCAGTACAGTGCTCTGCACACAGTAAGCGCTTCATAAATATTACTGAACGAATTCATTTTCCACTTTACGGGAGCTGCTGCAATCAGGTTCCCTGTGCTAGAAGAGGGGTGTGAGTGTGTGTGTGTGCGTACACAAAGTATTGGGGAGTGAAAGCAGCGAACAAGTTCAGGCAGCGGGGAGGGTTGAAGACGAAGATAGAAAAAGATTTCCCTTCAGACTGTGAACTCGATGTGGGTAGGGTGCATGTCTGCCGACTCAGTTGGAGTGCCTGGGTGGGACGATCTCAGGGATTCCCTTTCAATCGACCAAAATAATGTGAAAATCTGGACCTTTCCTTATCCCTGCTGGATATGAAACTCCAAGATCATTTTGAATTCAATAACTGTCTCCTTTCCATGGAGAATCACCAACAAATGTCTTGTCAGTTTCTTCACTCTTTAATGGACTGTGACTTTGGCTCTTCCCTCATCCACTGCAGAAAGTCCATGCCGCTTTCCAAAAATGCCCAACATCTCCACGGTGAGGGAATTCCTACTGCTGTGATTTTCGGAGGTCCGCGAGCTGCAGCTGGTCCATGCCGCGCTGTTCCTCCTGGTCTACCTGGCAGCCCTGATGGGGAACCTCCTCATCGTCGCCGTCACTGCCCTCGAGCGACGCCTCCACACCCCCATGTACTTCTTCCTCAGGAACCTGTCCGTGGCCGATCTCTGCTACATCTCCGTCACCGTCCCCCAATCCATTCACAACTCCCTGACCGACCTTAGAGAAATCTCCTTCTTATATTGTAGAGCACAGGTCTGTCTGGTGATTTTCTTTGCAGGTATAGAACATTTTATCCTCACGGCAATGTCCTACGACCTGTATGCCGCCATCTGCCTCCCCCGAGCTACGAGGTCGTCATGAATAGAGGGGCCTATGGGAAGATGGCGGCCGCCTCTGGCTCACTGGGGGCCTGTTTGCAGTAATGTGTTCAGCCGGGATGTTCTCCCTGTCCTTCTGCGGGTCCAACATCGTCCGGCAGTTTTTCTGTGACGTCCCCTCCGTGCTGAAGATCTCCTGCTCCAAGGACCATGTCGCCATCGACGTGACCGTCGCCGCTGGGGTAGTGTTAGGCGTCACCTGCTACATTCTCATCGTCGTCTCGTACGTGCGCATCTTCCGGGCCGTCTGAAGATGCCGGCTGCCGAGGGCCGGGCCAAAGCCTTCTCCACCTGCCTGCCCCACCTCATCGTCGTCACTGTTTTTGTCTCGGCGGCGGTATTTGCCAGCCTCAAGCCGCCCTCTGACTCCTTCTCGATCATGGATCTGCTGATGTCCGTGTTCTACTCCATGGTACCCCCCGTCCTGAATCCCTTCATCTACAGTCTGAGGAACCGGGACATGAAGGCTGCCATGAGCAGGATCCTAAAAGGGTCACTCGCCCGGCCTCCGCTCTGGGAGAAAATGTCTCCTTCCTTGTACAAATCATCTCACCTCACGACTTAACCAAGGAATTGCCCTTGCACCTAGCCAGATGCTTAGCTGCCCTACGGGGTTCACAGAAAACACGGGACGTCGATGAATTGTCAAAGTCTGGGAGGGAGGCGGCTAAAATGGAAGTAGGACTGACAATCCAGGTTCGGGGAGGCATCGTGGCCGAAAGGAAGGGGAGGCCCTGGAGACTGTGGGCAGGGAATGCGTTTAAAAACTCTGGTAAACTGAACTCTCCCCATATAACGTTATGCTCTTTAGCATGACTCTGGGGGTGGGAATGAAAGTTGGCAAATGGGAGGTGGTATGGGAGAAGGGAAGAAAGGTTGACTGCAGCTCCATCTGTCTTCTTAAATCCATCCTCTCTCTTCAATCCATCTTTCCTTCCGACAATCCACCTATCCTTCCAAGCATTCATCTATCCATCCATCCATCCATTCATCCATCCATCCATCAATCCATCCAGAGCACGGACCTGGGAGTCAGAGGTCACGGGTTCTAATCCCAGTTTTGCTACTTGTCTGCCGTGTGACCTCGGGCAAGTCTCTTCACTTCGCTGGGCCTCAGTTCCCTCAGCGGTAAAATAGGGGTTGAGACTGTGAGCCCGTGTGGGACAAGGACTTGTCTGACCCAATTTACTTGTATTCACTCCAGCACATAATAAACGTTTATCAAATACCACGATTATGATTATTGTTATCATTATTATTAAGGATGGGGAGGGGGACTTTTTACACGGGCCCAGGCCGAGACAATTAAGCACCCTGAGACAAGGAAGCACAGGGAAACAGCATAGCCCAGTTGATACAGCATGGACCTGGGCATCAGAGGGCCTGGGTTCTAATTCTGCCTCCACCGCTTGTCTGCCATGTGACCTTGGGCAAGTCATTTTACTTCTTGCCTCAACTACCTCATCTGTAAAATGGGGATTAAGACTGGAAATCCTATGCGGGACAGGGACTGGTCCAAACTGACTAGCTTGGGGGGACTTTAGTGCTTAGAGCGGTCCCTAGAAAATAGGAAACTTTTACCATGTACCATTATGGAAAAATTAATCAGGGAAGGTCCCATGGATTTCATAGAGTTTCGGGAAGGAGTGCGGAAGATGGGAAGCCCCGAGGGCTGGTGGATATGAAGGGAGAGGGAATTCCAAGCGAGGGAAAGGTGGTGAGGTAGGGGTCTGAGTCGGGGAAGTTGGGAACGAGGCACAGTGAGAGGGGGAGCTTGGGAGGGATGGAGAATGCAGATAGAAATTCAGTAGGGGAAGATAATGCACATCCCTGAATCGATCTTATTTATTGAGTGCTTACTATGTGCAGACCTTGGTAGTAAGAGCTTGGGAGAGTACGATATAACAATGTAACAGGGTTGATAGCCACATTTCCTGCCTATGATGAGCTTACAGTCTAGAGGGGAATGTCAAAGTTGGATTGCTGCAGATTTCAGATTCATTCATTCATTCAATCGTATTTATTCTTTCATTCACTCGATTGTATTTATTGAGCGCTTACTGCGTGCAGAGCACTGTACTAAGCGCTTGGGAAGTACAAGTTGGCAACATAGAGAGAGGGTCCCTACCCAACGATGGGCTCACAGTCTAGAAGGGGTCCCAAGCCCTGGCGTGGGATGAAACTGCAAAACTCAGAACATAACCAGAACGTTATTATTAATCTATTTATTTTATTAATGATGTGTATACATCTATAGTTCAATTTATCTATTTAGATGGTATTGATGCCTGTCTACTTGCTTTGTTTCATTGTCAAGCTCCCCATTCTTTACTATGAGCCCGTTGTTGTGTAGGGATTGTCTCTGTTACCGAATTGTACTCTTCCAGTGCTTAGTATAGTGCTCTGCAAACAGTAAGCACTCAATACATATAATTGAATGAATGAATCACAGAAAGGGAAAGATGATTAGTCTGTTGAAGGAGTAACAGAGTGGGAACCACACGGGAATGGGTAGTTATTAAGGTTGTGAGGGCCAGCACTGCAGGGAGCCCACGATCCCGGCCTTCCGAGATTCCTGGCCTGCCGGCCGTCTCAGCAGAGCTCCGGGCCCGTCCGCCCACGGGGAATCTCCCAGGAAAAAATCCGCCATCGTCTGAGGGGACGGCGCAACCAGGCAGAGAGCCGAGACGGGGAGGGAGGATCCTGCCAGCCCCCATCCCTAGCCCAGACCTTCCTGCCGCCCCCCCCCCATCTGCGTCCAGGACCGATGGGATGGAGTGAGCCTTTATCTCAGCAGAGGTCGATGCTCTGCAGCCCAAGACGGGCCCGGCAAGTCCGGAGAGGTGTGGAGGAAAATTGACGGAAATTTCAATAGGGTACTGGGGTGACCAGGATCAGAATCGCAATTTCTGTAAATCAGAAGCAGTGTCGATTAAAGGAGAGAGCACGGGCCCGGGAGTCAAGAGGACCTGGGCTCTAATTCAATCATTCAATCATATTTATTGAGCGCTTACTATGTGTGGAGCACTGTACTAAGGGCTTGGAAAGTACAATTCGGCAACTGATAGAGACAGTCCCTATCCAACAACGGGCTCACAGTCTAGAAGGGGGAAACAGTCCACAAAAAAAAACAAGTGTACAGCTGTCAGGGCTATGAACGGGGGAAGAGAGCTAGTTTGGGGAGGAAGTGGGCATGTTTGAAGGAAGAGGGGAAGTGCACTATCCACTTTATCACACTACAACAGACACATTCCCTGGCCCTCCTAGAAGAAAAAAAAGTGAATGGAAAGATGAATATGCAGTTATTGCATGCCATTTTACTGATGGGGAAACTGAGACCAGAGAAGTGAAGAGCCTTACCCAAGGTCGCACAGCAGCAAAGGGACAGGGGCAGGATTAAAACCCAAGTCCTCTGACTCCCACTAAACTATGCTTGGGTGAGTACAATGGAACAGAGCTGGCAGATGTGTATGCTCCTCTCCAGGAGCTCGCGGTCAAGAAGAGAAATCCTGGGCCCATCCTTTTTGCACTAAATGAGGATGGACTTGAGTTGATTCACGCTTGAGTTAGATAAAATGGGTTCAGAGGGCTGGGAAATGAATCGGGGAAGCTGGTTGGAGGCGGGGGGTATTTTAGCAGTAAAGAATTCAGAAAGAACTGTGCTCGCTCTGATTTTGAGCTGCTAAGAGAGGGAGGTCCAGCCTAGGATGGAAACGGGAGAGTCGATTGTGAGTAACAACTAGAAAGTTGCTTTGAGAGCTGAGAAAACGAGTTGAACGATGGAAAGGGGGTGACGTGCAGTCATAGGGCGGAGAAACTTCAAGTCGATTAAGAGGTTTTTTTCCTTGTGAAAAGGCACAATTTGTCATGAGAGGAGGATGAGGAAAGGAGAGATGTAGGCTGAGTGATGCTATAGGAAAGGACTCGATGAATGATGAGGTATACTTGTGTTTGGGGGTGTACAAGTGTGAATGCAGATATGTGAGCAAATGGGATTGGTTTGGAGTATACGTGGTTTTTTGTTGTTGATGTTTGTTTGTTTTATGGTGTTTATAAGTGCTCATTATGTGCCAGGTACTTTACTACGCACTGGGGTGGATACAAGCTGATCAGGTTGGACACAGTCCACGCCCCATAGGATGCTCACAATTGTAACGCCTATTTTTCAGATGAGGTAACCGAGGCACAGAGACGGTAAGCGACGGGCCCCAGTTCACACAGCAGACAAGGAGCGAAACACGATTAGAATCCAGGTATTACTCTCTACCAGGCCCATTCTTTCTCCACTAAATGGATGAATTTATGTGTGAAGGCACTTCTCGTTTGACTCTTATACCACCGAGAACAATTCACAACAGTCACGAACATATCTTTATATTCTCTGACATCTGCTATCTGCTATTCATTTCAGTTTTGGTCTCCTCAACCAAAAATAATACTCTTGATCCTCATTAAGAGCATACTACATTCCAAGTCACCTTCCCATGGCTATGCAGCAGAGACCTGGTAGAGGTGGGATTAGAACCCAGGTCCTCTGATTCCCAGGTCTGTGTTCTTCCCAATAGCCCCCTGCTTCTACACAGTTCAAAACTTTGTGTCTCCAATGGAATGGAAGCTCCCTGGGGGCAGTGATTATATGTATTAATACCACGTTCTCTGTAGGTCCTCAATAAATAGAACTGATTGACTTAGTCCTATTCCTTCACCCCCAACATGAATGTCTCTGAATTGAAGTCTTCCCTCATCCTGTGCAGGGAGCCGACATCATTCCCCAGAAACGTTCCGTGCCTCCACCGTGAACTCAGAGATCATTTTGAATTCAATAACTCCCTCCTCTCCATGGAGAATCACCAGCGAGTGTCCTGTCAATTCCTTCACTCATCCCATCAATGGACTCCAACTTTGGCTCTTCTCTCATCACATGCAGAAAGTCAGTGCTGCCTCCCCAAAATGCCCAACGTCTCCACGGTGAAGGAATTCCTCCTGCTGGGTTTCTCGGAGGTCCGGGAGCTGCAGCTGGTCCACGCCGCGCTGTTCCTCCTGGTCTACCTGGCGGCCCTGACGGGGAATCTCCTCATCGTCACCGTCACCGCCCTCGACCGGCACCTCCGCACCCCCATGTACTTCTGCCTCAGGAACCTGTCTGTCCTCGACCTCTGCTACATTTCCGTCACCGTCCCCAAGTCTGTCGTCATCTCCCTGACCGATCGTAGAGCCATCTCCCTCCTTGGCTGTGCGGCCCACGTCTTCTTGGTGGTCCTGTTTGGTAGTTCAGAGATGTTCCTCCTCACGGCGATGTCCTACGACCGCTACTCCGCCATCTGCCTCCCCCTGCGTTATGAGCTCATCATGACCAACACGACCTGTGGAAAGATGGCGGCCGCCTCCTGGCTCACTGGGGTGATGTTTGCGGTCTTGTATTCAGCTTCGACTTTCTCCCTGAGCTTCTGCGAGTCCAACATCATCCAGCAGTTCTTCTGTGACATCCCCTCCGTGCTGAAGATCTCCTGCTCCGAGGACCTCGTCGTCATTGACGTGAGTGTCACCAGTGGGGTAGCTTTAGTTGTCTTCTGCTTGGTTTCCATCGTCGTCTCGTACGTGCACATCTTCCGGGCCGTGCTGAGGATGCCGGCCGAAGAGAGCCGGGCCAAAGCCTTCTCCACCTGCCTGCCTCACCTCGCCGTCGTCATCATCTTCCTCTTGACCGGAACCTTCACCCAAGTCAAGCCCATGTCAGACTCCCCCTCGACCCTGGACCTCCTGTTGTCCATGTCCTGCACTGTGGTGGTCCCCGCACTTAACCCCTTCATCTACAGCCTGAGGAACCGGGACATGAAGGCCGCTCTGGGCAGAGTCCTAAAGGGGAGACTCCTCCTCCCTTTTCTAAGGGACAAAACGTCTCTTTCCTTTTGCTGACTCCCGTTCCTCATAAGGTTTCCCGACCTGGAGGTAGCCATATAAAGAGCTGTCCAAACAGGAAATCCAGCGCCTGACGATTTGTCAACATCTGGGACGGACGCTGATACGATGGGTGTGACTGTAAGCCCGGTGTGGGCAGGGAATGTCTCTCTTTATTCTGAGTGGTACTTTCCAAGCAGTTAGTACGGTGCTCTGCTAGCGGTAAGCACTCGATAAATATGATTGATGAATGAATGAATGACTGACAAGTGCTTGTTTGGGCGACACCATGGTTTAGTGGAATGATCGTGTGGCTGGGCGTCATGAGATTAGAAATATCTGCCCGGTTCTGCCACGGGCCTGCTGTATCACCTTGGTTCATCTACGGAACCCCTCTGGGTCTCACTGTAAAATCGGCATTCAATATGCGCTCTCTCTTTGCCTTTCAGTCTGAGCCCCCGCGGGTCAGGAAACGTCTCTGATATGATTGGTTTGCTTCTACTCTGACACTTGGCAGTCTTTCTGTATGTAAATTCTTAATAAATTCTACAATGATAATGTCGATACTACTACTGATAATCACAATAATTCTACGAATTTTAAGATCCCTCTTGGTGGTTATGAAAATCAGAAAATCGGAGGGCCACAAGGGAGAAGGGACCTAGGGTCATTGACGTAACATCCCTACGATCTCTCTTCCTCTTACACTCTGAGCCCCTTTTGGACAGAAATTGTGTCCGAACTGATTCTTTTGTTTCTACTTCAGCAAGCGGAACGATTTAGGCCCACGACGTTTTACTAAATACGATAATGATATCATTATTTTAGTAAGGACTATGAATATGTAACGATACGCTCTTTAGCATGACTCTGGGGGTGGGAATGAAAGTTGGACAATGGAAGGTCGTGGGTTCTAATCTCAGTTCTGCTACTTGTCTGCCGTGTGACCTTGGGCAAGTCTCTTCACTTCTCTGGGCCTCAGTTCCCTCGGCTGTAAAATGGGGGTTGAGACTGTGAGCAAGTGTGGGACAGGGACTTGTCTGACCCAATTGGCTTGTATCCACTCCAGCACATAATAAACGCTTATCAAATACCACGATTATTATTATTATTGTTATCATTATTATTAAGGATGGGGAGAGAGGCTTTTTACACAGGCCCAGACCGAGACAATTAAGCACCCTGAACCAAGGAAGCACCGGGAAGCAGCATAGCCCAGTTAATAGAGCATGGACCTGGGCATCAGAGGAGCTGGGTTCTAATTCCACCTCCACCGCTTGTCTGCCATGTGACCTTGGGCAAGTCGTTTCACTTCTTGCCTCAGCTACCTAATCTGTAAAAGGGGGATTAAGACTGGAAGTCCTATGCGGGGCAGGAACTGGTCCAACCTGACTAGCTTGTGGGGACTTTAGTGCTCAGAGCGGTCCCTAGAAAATGGGAAACATTTACCATGTTCCATTATGAAAAAATTAATCGGGGAAGGTTCCGTGGAATTCACAGAGTTTCGGGAAGGAGTGTGGAAGATGGGAAGCTCTGAGGGCTCGTGGATGTGAAGAGAGAGGGAAGTCCAAGCGGGGGAAAGGTGGTGAGGTAGGGGTCTGAGTCGGGGGAGTTGGGAACGGGCACAGTGAGAGGGTGAGCTTGGGAGGGATGGAAATTGCAGATAGAAATTCAGGTAGGGGAAGACAATACGCATCCATCAATCGATCTTATTTAGACGGTGAGTACACTGTTGGGTAGGGACTGTCTCTACATGTTGCCCAAATTGTACTTCCCAAGCGCTTAGTACAGTGCTCTGCACATAGTAAGCTCTCAATAAATACGATTGATTGATTGATTGATTATTTATTGAGTGCTTACCATGCGCGGATCTTGGTAGTAAGCACTTGGGAGAGTACGATATAACAATGTAACAGGGTTGGTAGCCACATTTCCTGCCCATGATGAGCTTACAGTCTAGAGGGGAATGTCAAAGTTGGATTGCTGCAGATTTCAGATTCATTCATTCATTCAATCGTATTTATTCATTCATTCAATCGTATTTATTGAGCGCTTACTGCATGCAGAGCACTGTATTAAGCGCTTGGGAAGTACAAGTTGGCAACATAGAGAAACGGTCCCTACCCAACAACGGGCTCACAGTCTAGAAGGGGTCCCAAGCCCTTCTAGCCAAGAGTTTGGGATGAAACTCCAAACCTCAGAGCATAACCAGAATGCTATTAATAATCTATTTACGTTATTAATGATATGTATATATCTATAATTCAATTTATTTAGATGGTATTGATGCCTGTATACGTGTTTTGTTGGGTTGTCTGGCTCCCCCTTCTAGACTGCGAGCCCGTTGTTGTGTCAGAATTGTCTCTGTTCCCGAATTTTACTTTTCAAGCGCTTAGTACAGTGCTCTGCACAGAGTAAGCACTCAATGCATCTAATTGAATAGATGAATCACAGAAAGGGAATGATGATTAGTCTGTTGAAGGAGTCCCAGAGTGGAAACCACACGGGAATGGGTTGTTATTTAGGTTGTGAGGGCCGGGATCGCAGGGAGCCCACAGTCCAGGCCTTCTGAGATTCCCGGACGGATGGCCATCTCAGCGGAGCCCCGGGCCCATCTTTCCAAGGGGAATCTCCCAGGACATAACCCGCCGTCATCTGAGGGGTCGGCGCAGCTAGCCGCAGAGCCGAGAAGGGGAGGGAGGATCCTGAGAGCCCCCACCCCTCTCCCAGACCTTCCTGTCACCCCAACCCATGTCCAGGACCGATGTGATGGAGTGAGCCTCTCTCTCAGCAGAGGTCGAGGCTCCCCGGCCCAGGACGGGCCCGCTGAGTCCGCAGAGGAGCGGGGGAAAGCTGAGTGAAATTGCAATAGGAAACAGGGATGACCAGGGTCAGAATCGCAATTTCTCTAAATCGGAAGCAGTGTCGCTTAGTGGAAAGAGCACAGGCTCGGCAGTCAAGAGGACTTGGGCTCTAATTAATACTTTCAATCGTATTTATTGAGCACTTACTGTGAGCAGAGCACTGTACTGAGCGCTTGGAAAGTACAATTCGGCAACAGAAAGAGACAATTCCTATCCAACAACGAGCTCACAGTCTAGAAGGGGGAAAAAGTCCACAAAAAAAAATAAGCAGACAGGCGTCAGGGCTTTGAACAGGAGAAGACAGCTAGTTTGGGGGAGACGTGGGCATATTTGAAGGCAGACGGGGAATGCTCTATCAACTTTATCACACCTCAACAGGCACATTCCTTGCCCCTCCTAGAAGAAAAAAAAATGAATGCAAAGGTGAATATGCAATCATTGCATGCCATATTACCGATGAGGAAACTGAGGCCCAGAGAAGTGAAGCGACTTGCCCAAGGTCCCACAGCAGCAAAGGGACAGAGGCAGGATTAGGACCCAAGTCCTCTGACTCCCACTAAACTATGCTTGGGAGAGTACAATAGAACAGAGCTGGGAGATGTGTACGCTTTCCTCTAGGAGATCACGGTCAAGAAGAGAACTCCTGGACCCATCCTTTTTCCACTAAATGAGGATGGACTTGTGTTGATTTAAGCTTGAGTTGGGTGAAGTGGGTTTAGAGGGCTGGGAAATGAACCAGGGAAGCTGGTTGGAGGTGGGGGGGGGGGTGGTTAGCAGTAAAGAATTCAGAAACAACTGTGCTAGCTCTGATTTTGAGCTGATAAGAGAGGGAGTTCCAGCCTAGGATGGAAACCGGAGTGTCGATCATGAGTAACAACTAGAAAGTTGCTCTGAGAGGTGAGAAGACGAGTTGAACGATGGAAAGGAGGGGAAGTGCAGTCATATGGCAGAGAGCCTTCAAGCCGATTAAGAGTTTTTGTTCCTTGTGAAAAGACAAAATTTGTCATGAGAGGAGGATGAGGAGAGGAGAGATGTAGGCTGAGCGATGGTATAGGAAAGGACTCGATGAATGATGAGGTATACTTGTGTTTGAGCTTACAAGTGTGAATGCAGATATGTATTTAGCTTTAATTCTATTTGTTCTGACGACTTGACACCTGTCCACATGTTTTGTTTTGTTGTCTGTCTCCCCCTTCTAGACTTTGAGCCCGTTGTTGGGTAGGGACCATCTATATATGTTGTTTACTTGTACTTCCCAAGCTCTTAGTACAGTGCTCTGCATACAGTAAGCGTGCAATAAATACGATTGAACGAATGAATACCTGAGCAAGTGAGATCGGTTTGGAGTATACGTGTTTTTTTGCTGTTGTTGTTTGTTTGTTTTATGGTGTTTTTAAGTGCTCACTATGTGCCAGGTACTGCACTAAGCACTGGGGTGGATACAAACTGATCCGGGTGGACACAGTCCATGCACCATAGGGGGCTCACAGTCGTAACCCCCGTTTTTCAGATGAGGTAACCGAGGCACAGAGACGGTTAGCCACGGGCCTCAGGTCACAGAACAGACAAGGCGCAAAGACAGGATTAGAGTCCAGGTACTACTCTCTACCAGGCCCATTCTTTCTCCACTAAATGGATGAATTTATGTGTGAAGGCCCTTCTCGTTTGACCCTAACATCACCGAGAACATTTCACAACAGTCACGAACGTATCTTTATATTCTCTGACCTCTGCTATCTGCTATTCATTTTAGTCTCGGTCTCCTCAACCAAAATTAATTCTCTTGATCCTCATTAAGAGCGTACTACATTCCAAGCAAAGTATTAAGTGCTGGGGGAGATTCAGGACCATCTGGTAGAACACAGTCCGTGTCTCACGAGGGATTCACAGACTAAGTAGGAGGGAAAACAGATATCGAATCCTCTTTTTACTATAGAGAAAACCGAGGCGCAGAGAAATTAAGTCACTTTCTCATGGCTTTGCAGCAGAGAACTGGTAGAGACCTCATTTGCTCCCACGGCTTCAACTATCATCTCTACGCTGATGACACCCAAATCTCCATCTCTGCCCCTGCTCTCTCCCCCTCCCTCCAGACTCGCATCTCCTCCTGTCTTCAGGACATCTCCATCTGGATGTCTGCCCGCCACCTAAAACTCAACATGTCCAAGACTGAACTCCTTGTCTTCCCTACCAAACCCTGCCCTCTCCCTGACTTTCCCATCTCTGTTGTCGGCACTACCATCCTTCCCGTCTCACAAGCCCACAAACCTGGTGTCATCCTCGACTCCGCACTCTAATTCACCCCTCACATCCAAGCCGTCACCAAAATCTGCCGGTCTCAGCTCTGCAACATTGCCAAGATCCGCCCTTTCCTCTCCATCTTCAAGGCTCATCTCTATATGTTGCCAACTTGTACTTCCCAAGCGCTTAGTACAGTGCTGTGCACACAGTAAGCGCTCAATAAATACGATTGATTGATTGATTGATCCATACCACTACCCTGCTCGTTCAAGCTCTCATCCTATCGCGTCTGGACTACTGCATCAGCCTTCTCTCTGATCTCCCATCCTCGTGGACTTCAGTCCATACTTCATGCAGCTGCCCGGATTGTCTTTGTCCAAAAACGCCCTGGGCATGTTACTCCCCTCCTCAAAAATCTCCAGTGGCTACCAATCAATCTGCGCATCAGGCGGAAACTCCTCACCCTCGGCTTCAAGGCTGTCCATCACCTCGTTCCCTCCTACCTCACCTCCCTTCTGTCCTTCTAAAGCCCAGCCCACACCCTCCGCTCCTCTGCCACTAATCTCCTCACCGGGCCTCATTCTCGCCTGTTCCGCTGTCGATCCCCGGCCCACGTCATCCCCCTGGCCTGGAATGCCCTACCTCCCAACATCCGCCAAGCTAGCTCTCTTCCTCCCTTCAAGGCTCTACAATCGGTCAGGAAGATGACGGCAGGCTTGGGGGCGGTGACGGAGATATAGCAGAGGTCGACGACGGACAGATTCCTGAGATTACTGAGAGCTCACCTCCTCCAGTAGGCCTTCCCAGACTGAACCCTCTCCTTCCTCTCCCCCTCGTCTCCCTTTCCATCCCCCCATCTTACCTCCTTTCTTTCCCCACAGCACCTGTATATATGTATATATGTTTGTACATATTGATTACTCTATTTATTTATTATTTTACTTGAACATATCTATTCTATTTTATTTTGTTTATATGTTTGGTTTTGTTCTCTGTCTCCCCCTTCTAGACTGTGAGCCCACTGTTGGGTAGGGACTGTCTCTATATGTTGCCAGCTTGTACTACCCAAGCGCTTAGTACAGTGCTTTGCACACAGTAAGCGCTCAATAAATACGATTGATTGATTGATTGATAGAGGTGGGATTAGAACCCAGGTCGTCTGATTCCCAGGCCTGTGTCCTTCCCAATAGCCCCCTGCTTCTATGCAGTTTGAAGCTTGGTGCCCAAAGTAGAATGGAAGATCCTTGGGGGCAGTGATTATATGTATTAATACCACGTCTTCTATAGGTCCTCAATAAATGGAACCGATCGACTTAGTCCTATTCCTTGACCCCCAACATCAATGACTCTGAATTGAAGTCTGCCCTCATCCTGTGTAGGGAGTCGACATCAGTCCCCAGGAACATTCCGTGCCTCCACCGTGAACTCAGAGATCAATCTGAATTGAATAACTCCCTCCTCTCCGTGGAGAATCACCAGCGAGTGTCCTATCAATTCCTTCACTCATCCCATCAATGGACCCTAACTTTGGCTCTTCTCTCATCACATGCAGAAAGTCAGGGCTGCCTCCCGAGAATGCCCAACGTCTCCACGGTGAAGAAATTCCTCCTGCTGGGTTTTTCGGAGGTTCGGGAGCTGCTGCTGGTCCACGCCGCACTGTTCCTCCTGGTCTACCTGGCGGCCCTGACAGGGAATCTCCTCATCGTCGCCGTCACCACCCTCGACCGGTGCCTCCGCACCCCCATGTACTTCTTCCTCAGGAATCTGTCCGTCGTCGACCTCTGCTATCAGAGTCACCGTCCCCAAGCCTGCCGTCATCTTCCTGACCGATTGTAGAGCCATCACCCTCCTGGGCTGTGCCACGCAGGTCTTCTCGGTGGTCCTGTTTGGTGGTTCAGAGATGTACCTCCTCACGGCGATGTCCTACGACCACTATGCCGCCATATGCCTCCCCCTGCACTACGAGCTCATCATGACCGACACGGCCTGTGGAGAGATGGCGGCCGCCTCCTGGCTCATCGGGGTGATGTTTGTGTTCTTATCTTCAGCTTCGACTTTCTCCCTGAGCTTCTACGGGTCCAAAATCATCCAGCAGTTCTTCTGTGACATCCCCTCCCTGCTGAAGATCTCCTACTCCGAGGACCACGTAGTAATCGATGTGACCGTCACCTGTGGTATACCTGTAGTTGTCGTCTGCTTGGTCTCCATCATCGTCTCATCCGTGCGCATCTTCCGGGCTGTGCTGAGGATGCCGGCCTCAGAGAGCCGGGCCAAAGCCTTCTCCACCTCCCTGCCTCACCTCGCCGTCGTCATCGTCTTCTTCTTGAACGGAACCTTCACCCAACTCAAGCCCGTGTCAGACTCCCCCTCGACTTTGGACCTGCTGTTGTCCATGTCCTGCACCGTGATACCCCCGGCCGTGAACCCCCTCATCTACAGCCTGAGGAACCGGGGCATGAAGGCCGCCCCTGGTGAGAGTCCTAAAGGGGAGACTTCTCCTCCCTCTTCTAAGGGACAAAAAGTCTGTTTCCTTTTGCTGACCATCCTGTTCCTTATAAGGTTTCCCGACCATGGGGGTAACCATATAAAGAGCTGCCCAAAGAGGAAGTCTGGCGGCTGAGGATTTGTCAATATCTGGGATGGAAGCTGATAAGCCGGGTGTGACTGTAAGCCCGGTGTGGGCACGGATTGTCTCTCTTTATTCTGAATGGTACTTTCCAAACGCTTAGTACGGTGCTCTGCTTGCTGTAAGCACTCGATAAATATGATTGATGAATGAATGAATGAATGAATGACAAGTGATTGTTTGGGCGGCACCATGGTTTAGTGGAATGAGCATGTGGCTGGGCGTCATGAGATTAGAAATGTCTGCCCGGTTCTGCCACGGGCCTGCTGTTTCAATTTGGTTCAGCTACGTAACCCCTCTGGGTCTAGCTGTAAAATCGGCATTCAATATGCGCTCTCTTTTTGTCTTTCAATCTGAGCCCCCGCGGGTCAGGAAACGTCTTCAATATGATTCGTTTCTATCTACTCTGACACTTGGCAGTCTTTCTGTAAGTAAATTCGTAATAAATTCTACAATGATAATGTCGATACTACTATTGATGATCACAGTAATTCTACGAATTTTAAGATCCCTCTTGGCGGTTATGAAAATCAGAAAATCGGAGGGTCACAAGGGAGAAGGGACCTAGGGTCAATGATGTAACATCCTTACGATCTCACTTCCTCTTACACTCTGAGCCCCCGTGGGACAGAAATTGTGTCCGAACCGATTCTTTGGTTTCTACTCCAGCAAGTGGAACGATTTAGGCCCACGACTTCTTAATAAATACGATAATGATATCATTATTAGTAATGACTATGAAAATGCTCTCTCTTTGTCTTTCACTCTGAGCCCCCGCGGGACAGGAAACATCTCCGATATGATTAGTTTGTTTATACTCTGACACTTGGCAGTCTTTTTGTAAGGGAATTCTTAATAAATTCCCACCCAGTTTGCTAGTATCCACTCCAGCACATAAGAAACACTTATCAAATACCAGTTATGATTACTGTTATCATTGTTATTAAGGATGGGGAGGGGCCTTTTTACACAGGCCCAGACCGAGACAATTAAGCACCCTGAGACAAGGAAGCACGGGGAAGCAGCATAACCCAGTTGATAGAGCATGGACCTGGGCGTCAGAGGGCCTGGGTTCGAATCCCGCCTCCACCGCTAGTCTATGTGACCTTGGTCAAGTCATTTCACTTCTTGCCTCAACTACCTCATCTGTAAAAGGGGGATTAAGACTGGAAGTCCTATGTTGCACAGGGACTGGTCCAACCTGGCTAGCTTTCGGTGACTTTAGCGCTTAGAGCGGTCCCTAGAAAATAGGAATCATTTACCATGTACCATTATGGAAAACTTAATCGGGGAAGGTCCCGTGGATTTCATAGAGTTTTGGGAAGGAGTGCGGAAGATGGGAAGCCCCGAGGGCTGGTGGATATGAAGTGAGAGGGACTTCCAAGCAGAAGAAAGGTGTTGAGGTAGGGGTCTGAGTTGGGGGAGTTGGGAATATGGCACAGCGAGAGGGGGAGCTTGGGAGGGATGGAGAATGCAGATAGAAATTCAGTAGGTGAAGATAATGCGCATCCATCAATCGATTTTATTTGTTGAGTGCTTACTATGTGCAGACCTTAGTGGTAAGTACTTGGGAGAGTACGATATAACAATGTAACAGGGTTGGTAGCCACATTTCCTGCCCATGATGAGCTTACAGTCTAGAGGGGAATGTCAAAGTTGGATTGCTGCAGATTTCACATTCATTCATTCATTCAATCGTATTTATTCATTCATTCAATTGTATTTGTTGAGCGCTTACTGCATGCAGAGCACTGTACTAAGCACTTGGGAAGTGCAAGTTGGCAACACATAGAGACGGTCCCACCCAACAACGGGCTCGCAGTCTAGAAGGGAACCCAAGCCCTGGCGTGGGATGAAACTCCAAACCTCAGAGCATAACCAGAATGCTATTATTAATCTATTTAGTTTATTAATGATATGTATACATCTGTAATTCCATTTATCTATTTAGATGGTATTGATGCCTGTCTCCTTGTTTTGTTTTGTTTTCTGGCTCCCCCTTCTAGAACGTGAGCCCGTTGTTGTGTAGGGATTGTCTCTGTTGCCGAATAGTACTTTTCCAGCGCTTAGTACAGTGTTCTGCACACAGTGAGCGGTCAATGAATATGATTGAGTGAATGAATGAATGAATCACGAAAGGGAATAATGATTAGTCTGTTGAAGGAGTCACAGAGTCACAGAGTGAGAACCACACGGGAATGGGTAGTTATTTAGGTTGTGAGTGCCGGGACTGCAGGGAGAGCACGATCCCGGCCTTCTGAGATTGCCGGACAGCCAGCCGTCTCAGCAAAGCCCCGGGTCTGTCCTCCCACGAGGAATCTCCCAGGAAATAACCAGCCATCTTCTGAGGGGCGGTGCAGCCAGCCAGAGAGCCGAGTCGGGGAGGGAGGATCCTGACAACCCCCATCCCTCGCCCAGACCTTCCTGTCATCCCCATCCACATCCAGGACCGAAGAGGTGGAGTGAGCCTCTCTCTCAGCAGAGTTCGACGCTCCACAGACCAGGGCGAAACCGGTGAGTCCGGAGAGGAGCAGGGGAAAACTGAGGGAAATTTTAGTAGGGAACTGGGATGACCAGGGTCAGAGTCGTAATTTCTCTTAATTAGAAGCAGTGTCACCTAATGGAAAGAGCACGGGCCCGGTAGTCAAGAGGATCTGGGTTCTAATTCATTCATTCACTTGTATTTATAGAGCACTGTACTAAGAACTTGGAAAGTACAATTCGGCAGCAGATAGAGACAATCCCTATCCAACAACGGGCTTACAGTTTAGAAGGGGGAGACAGTCCACATAAAAAAGTAGACAGGTGTCAGGGTTTTGAACAGCGGAAGAGACCTAGTTTGGGGGAGACATGGGCATGTTTGAAGACAGAGGGGAAGTGCACTATCCAATTTATCACACCACAACAGACACGTTCCCTGCCCCTCCTAGAAGAAAAAAAATGAATGGAAAGATGAATATGCAATTTTTGCATGACATTTTACCGATGAGGAAACAGAGGTCTAGAGAAGTGAAGCGACTTGTCCAAAGTCCCACAGCAGCAAAGGGACAGAGGCAGGATTAGAACCCAAGTCCTCTGACTCCCACTAAACTATGCTTGGGTGAGTAAAATAGAACAGAGCTGGGAGAGGTGTATGCTCTCCTCCAGGAGCTCGCGGTCAAGAAGAGAAATCCTGGGCCCATCTTCTTTCCACTAAATGAGGATGGACCTGAGTTGATTCATGCTTGGGGTAGGTGAAGTGGGTTTAGATGGCTAGGAAATGAACCGCGGAAGTTGGTTGGAGGCGGGGGGATTTTATCAGTAAAGAATTCAGATAGAACTGTGCTCGCTCTGATTTTGAGCTGTTAAGAGAGGGAGTTCCAGCCTAGGATGGAAACGGGAGAGTCGATCGTGAGTAAAAACCAGAAAGTTGCTCTGAGTGCTGAGAAGTCGAGTTGAATGATGGAAAGGGGGTGAAGTGCAGTCGTAGGGCGGAGAGTCTTCAAGGCGATTAAGAGTTTTTGTTCCATGTGAGAAGACACAATTTGTCATGAGAGGAGGATGAGGAGAGGAGAGATGTAAGCTGAGCTACGCTATAGGAAAGGACTCGATGAATGATGAGGTATACTTGTGTTTGTGTGTGTACAAGTGTGAATGCAGATATGTAAGCAAATGGGATCGGTTTGAAGTTACACGTGGTTTTTTGTTGCTGTTGTTTGTTTGTTTTATGGTGTTTTTAAGTGCTCATTATGTGCCAGGTACTGTATTAAGCACTAGGGTGGATGCAAGCTGATCAGGTTGTATACAGTCCGTGTCCCATAGGGTGCTCACAGTTGTAACCCCGGTTTTTCAGATTAGGTAACGGAGGCACAGAGACGGTAAGCCACGGGCCCCAGGTCACAAAGCAGACAAGGAGCAAAAACAGAATTAGAATCCAGGTACTATTCTCAACCAGGCCCATTCTGTCTCCACTAAATGGATGAATTTATGTGTGAAGGCACTTCTCGTTTGACTCTAAAACCACCGAGAACAATTCACAACAGTCACTATCTTTATATACTCTGACCTCTGCTATCAGCTATTCATTTCAGTTTTATTCTCCTCAACCAAAAATAATACTCTTGATCCTCATTAAGAGCATATTACATTCCAAGTAAAGTATTCATTGCTGGGGGAGATTCAGGACCATCTGGTAGAACACTATCCGTGTCTCACGAGGGATTCACAGACTAAGTAGGGGGGAAACAGATATCGGATCCTCTTTATATTTTAGAGAAAACTGAGGCGTAGAGAAATTAAATTACTTTCTCATGGCTGTTCAGCAGAGAACTGGTAGATGTGGGATTAGAACCCAGGTCCCCTGATTCGCAGACCTGTGTCCTTCCCAATAGCCGCCTGCTTCTACACAGTTAGAAGCTTGGTGCCCCCAATGGAATGGAAGCTCCCTGGGGGCAGTGATTGTACATATTAATACCACGTCCTCTGTAGGTCCTCAATAAATAGAACCGATCGACTTAGTCCTATTCTTTCACGCCCAACATTAATGTCTCTGAATTGAAGTCTTCCTTCATCCTGTGCAGGTAGTACACATCATTCCCCAGAAACGTTCCGTGCCTCCACCGTGAACTCAGATCATTTTTAATTCAGTAACTCCCTCCTCTCCATGGAGAATCACCAGCGAGTGTCCTGTCAATTCCTTTCACTCATCCCATCAATGGACTCTAACTTTGGCTCTTCTCTCATCACATGCAGAAAGTCAGGGCTGCCTCCCGAGAATGCCCAACGTCTCCACGGTGAAGGAATTCCTCCTGCTGGGTTTCTCGGAGGTCCGGGAGCTGCAGCTGGTCCACGCAGTGCTGTTCCTCCTGGTCTACCTGGCGGCTCTGACGGGGAATCTCCTCATCGTCACCGTCACCGCCCTCGACCGGCGCCTCCGCACCCCCATGTACTTCTTCCTCAGGAACCTGTCCGTCGTCGACCTCTGCTACATCTCTGTCACCGCCCCCAAGTCTACCGTCATCTTCCTGACCGATTGTAGAGCCTTCTCCCTCCTGGGCTGTGCCACCCAGGTCTTCTCAGTGGTCCTGTTTGGTGGTTCAGAGATGTACCTCCTCACGGCGATGTCCTACGACCGCTATGCCGCCATCTGCCTCCCCCTGCGTTATGAGCTCATCATGACCGAAACGGCCTGTGGAAAGATGGCGGCCTCCTCCTGGCTCACCGGGGTGATTTTTGGGGTGTTGTATTCATCTTAGACTTTCTCCCTGAGCTTCTGCGGGTCCAACATCATCCAGCAGTTCTTCTGTGACATCCCCTCCCTGCTGAATATCTCCTGCTCCGAGAACCACGTCGTCATCGACGTGACCGTCACCTGTGGCATAGCTGTAGTTGTCGTCTGCTTGGTCTCCTCGTATTCTCGTACGTGCGCATTGTCCAGGCCGCGCTTAGGATGCCCGCCGAAGAGAGCCGGGCCAAAACCATCTCCACCTTCGTGCCTCACCTAGCCGTCGTCATCGTCTTCCTGTTGATCGGAACTTTCACCTACGTCAAGGCCGTGTCAGACTCCCCCTCGACCCTGGACCTGCTGTTTTCCATGAACTACACCGTGATGCCTCCCGCCCTGAACCCCCTCATCTACAGCCTGAGGAACCAGGACACGAATGACGCCCTGGGGAGAGTCCTAATGGGAAGACTCCTCCTCCCTCTTCTAAGGGATAAAACGTCTCTTTCCTTTTGCTGACTATCCCGTTCCTCATTAAGATTCCAACCGTGGGGGTAGCCATATAAAGAGCTTTCCAAAGACGAAGTACGGCGCCTGAGGATTTGTCGATGTCTGGGACGGAGGCTGATAAGCCGTGTGCGACTGTAAGCCCGGTGTCGGCAGGGACTGTCTCTCTTTATTCTCAATGGTACTTTCCAAGCGCTTAGTACTGTGCTCTGCTCAAGGTAAGCCCTCGATAAATATGATTGATGAATGAATGAATGAATGACAAGTGATTGTTTGGGCGACACCATGGTTTCGTGGAACGAGCGTGTAGCTGGGCGTCATGAGATTAGAAATGTCTACCCGGTTCTGCCACGGGCCTGCCGTATCACCTTGGTTCATCTACTTAACCCCTATGGGTCTCGCTGTAAAATCGGCATTCAGTATGCGCTCTCTTTTTGTCTTTCAATCTGAGCCCCCGAGGGTCAGGAAACGTCTTCAATATGATTCGTTTCTTTCTACTCTGACACTTGGCAGTCTTTCTGTAAGTAAATTCGTAATAAATTCAATAACGATATTGTCGATACTACTATTGATGATCACAGTAATTCTACGAATTTTCAGATCCCTCTTGGCGGTTATGAAAATCAGAAAATCGGAGGGTCACAAGGGAGAAGGGACCTAGGGGCAGTGACGTAACATCCCTACGATCTCACTTCCTCTTACACTCTGAGCCCCTGTGGGACAGAAATTGTGTCCGAACCAATTCTTTGGTTTCTACTCCAGCAAGTGGAACGATTTAGGCCCACGACTTCTTAATAAATACGATAATGATATCATTATTAGTAATGACTATGAAAATGTAACAATATGCTCTTTAACATGACTCTGGGGGTGGGATTGACAGTTGGAAAATGGGAGGTCGCGGGTTCTAATCCCAGTTCTGCTACTTGTCTGCCGTGTGACCTCGGGCAAGTCTCTTCACTTCTCTGGACTTCAGTTCCCTCGGCTGTAAAATGGGAGTTGAGACTGTGAACCCGTGTGGGACAGGGACTCGTCTGATCCAATTGGCTAGTATCCACTCCAGCACATGATAAATGCTTATCAAATAGCACTATTATTATTATTGTTATCATTATTATTAAGGATGGGGAGGGGAGCTTTTTACACATGCCCAGACGAAGACAATTAAGCACCCTGAGACAAGGAAGAAGGGGGAAGCAGCATAGCCCAGTTGATAGAGCATGGACCTGGGCGTCAGAGGGCCTGGGTTCGAATTCTGCCTCCACCGCTTCTCTGCCATGTGACCTTGGGCAAGTCGTCTCACTTCTTGCCTCAACTACCTGATCTGCAAAAGGGGGATTAAGACTGGAAGTTCTATGCGGGACGGGGACTGGTCCAACCTGACTAGCTTGTGGGGACCTTAGTGCTTAGAGCGGTCCCTAGAAAATGGGAAACATTTACCATGAACCATTATGAAAAAATTAATCAGGGAAGGTCCCATGGATTTCATAGAGTTTCGGGAAGGATTGTGGAAGATGGGAAGCCCCGAGGGCTGGTGGATATGACGGGAGAGGGAATTCCATGCAGGGGAAAGGTGGTGAGATAGGGGTCTGATTTGGGGGAGTTGGAAATATGGCACAGTGAGATGGGTAGCTTGGGAGGGATGGAGAATGCAGATAGAAATTCAGTAGGAGAAGATCTTATCGATCTTATTTATTGAGTGCTTACTATGTGCAGACCTTGGTAGTAAGCACTTGGGAGAGTACGGTAGAACAATGTAACAGGTTTGGTAGCCACATTTCCTGCCCATGATGAGCTTACAGTCAAGAAGGTAATGTCAAAGTTGGATTGCTGCAGATTTCAGATTCATTCATTCGTTCTATCGTATTTATTCATTCATTCAGTCGTATTTATTGAGCGCTTACTGCATGCAGAGCACTGTACTAAGCACTTGGGAAGTACAAGTTGGCAACACATATAGACGGTCCCACCCAACAACGCGCTCACATTCTAGAAGAGATCCCAAGCCCTGGCCTGGGATGAAACTCCAAACCTCAGAGCATAACCAGAATGCTATTATTAATCCATTTAGTTTATTAATGATGTGTATGCATCTGTAATTCCATTTATCTTTTTAGATGGTATTGACTCCTGTCTATTGGCTTTGTTCCGTTGTCTGGCTCTCCCTTCTAGAACGTGAGCCCGTTGTTGTGTAGGGATTGTCTCTGTTGCCAAATTGTACTTTTCCAGCGTTTAGTACAGTGCTCTGCACACAGTAAGCGCTCAATACGTATGATTGAATGAATGAATGAATGAATGAATGAATCACAGAAAGGTAATGATGATTAGTCTGTTGAAAGAATCCCAGAGTGGGAACGACACGGGAATGGGTAGTTATTTAGGTTGTGAGGGCTGGGACCGCAGGGAGAGCACGATCCCGGCATTCCGAGATACCAGGACAGCCAGCCGACTCAGTGGCGCCCCGGGTCTGTTCTCCCAAAGGGAGTCTCCCAGGAAATAACCCGCCATCGTATGAGGGGACGGCGCAGACAGCCGGAGAGCCGAGACGTGGACGGAGGATCCTGACAGCCCCCACGCCTCGCCCAGACCTTTCTGTCACTGCTGCCCACGTCCAGGACCGACGAGATGGAGTACGCCTCTCTCTAAGCAGAGGTCGACGCTCCCCAGCCCAGGACGGGCCCGGTGAGTCCGGAGAGGAGCCGGAGAAAGCTGAGGGAAATTTCAATAGGGAACTGGGATGACCAGGGTCAGAATCGCAATTTCTCTAAATCAGAAGCAGTGTCGCTTAGTGGATAGAGCATGGGCCGGGGACTCAAGAGGACCGGGGCTCTAATTCATTCATTCAATCATATTTATTGAGCGCTTACTATGTGTAGAGCACTGTACTAAGGGCTCGGAAAGCACAATTCGGCAACAGATAGAGACAATCCCTATATAACAACGGGCTCACAGTCTAGAAGGGGGAGACAGTCCACAAAAAAAAAAACCAAGTATACAGGTGTCAGGGCTTTGAACAGGGGAAGAGAGCTAGTTTGGGGGAGACGTGAGCATGCTTGAAGGCAGAAGGGAAGTGCACTATCCACTTTATCACACTGCAACAGACGCATTCCCTGCCCCTCCTAGAAGAAAAAAAAATAAATGCAAAGATGAATATACAATCATTGCATGCCATATTACCGATGAGGAAACTGAGGCCCAGAGAAGTGAAGCGCCTTGCCCAAAGTCCCACAACAGCAAAGGGACAGAGGGAGGATTAGAACCCAAGTCCTCTGACTCCCACTAAACTATGCTTGGGAGAGTACAGTGGAACAGAGCTGGGAGATGTTTATGGTCCCCTCCAGGTGCTCGTGGTCAAGAAGAGAACTCCTGGGCCCATCCTTTTTCCACTAAATGAGGATGGACCTGAGTTGATTCATGCTTGACTTAGGTGAAGTGGGTTTAGATGGCTAGGAAATGAACCGGGGAAGTTGGTTGGAGGCTGGGTGGATTTTAGCAGTAAAGAATTCAGAAAGAACTGTGCTATCTCTGATTTTGAGCTGATAAGAGAGGGAGTTCCAGCCTAGGATGGGAACCGGAGAGTCGATCGTGAGTAACAATTAGAAAGTTGCTCTGAGAACAGAGAAGACGAGTTGAACGACGGAAACGGGGTGAAGTGCAGTCGTAGGGCGGAGAGTCTTCAAGCTGTTTAAGAGTTTTTGTTCCTTGTGAAAAGGCACCATTTGTCATGAGAGGAGGATGAGGAGAGGAGAGATGTAGGCTGAGCGATGCTATAGGTAAGGACTCGATGACTAATGAGGTATACTTGTGTTTGTGTGTGTACAAGTGTGAATGTAGATATGTGAGCATATGGGATCGGTTTGGAGTTATACGTGGTTTTTTGTTGTTGTTTGTTTTATGGTGTTTTAAGTGCTCATTATGTGCCAGGTACTGTACTAAGCGCTGGGGTGGATACAAGCTGATCAGGTTGGACACAGTCCATGCACCATAGGGTGCTCACAGTTGTAACCCCGTTTTTCAGATGAGGTAACTGAGGCACAGAGACGGTAAGCGACGGGCCCCAGGTCACACAGCAGACAAGGAACGAAAACAGGAATAGGAATCCAGGTACTAATCTCTACCAGGCCCATTCTTTCTCCGCCAAATGGATGAATTTATGTGTGAAGGCACTTCTCGTTTGACTCTAAAACCACCGAAAACATTTCACGACAGTCACGAACATATCTTAATGTTCTCTGACCTCTGCTATCTGCTATTTGTTTTAGTTTTGGTCTCGTCAACCAAAAATAATACTGTTGATATTTATTAAGTGCTTACTACGTTCCAAGCAAAGTATTAAATGCTGGGGGAGATCCAGGACCTTCTGGTAGAACACAGTCAGTGTCTCACGAGGGATTCACAGACAAAGTAGGAGGGAAAACAGATATTGAATCCTCATTTTACTAGTGAGAAAACTGAACTGTAAATCAATGTCAATCAATCAATCGTATGTATTGAGCGCTTATTGTGTGCAGAGCACTGTACTAAGCGCTTGGGAAGTACAAGTTGGCAACATATAAAGACAGGCCCTACCCAACAGTGGGCTCACAGTCTAAAAGGGGGAGACAGAGAACAAAATCAAACATACTAACAAAATAAACTAAATAGAATAGATGTGTACAAGTAAAATAAATAGAGTAATAAATATGTACAAACATATATACAGGTGCTGTGGGGAAGGGTAGGAGGTAAGATGAGGGGATGGAGAGGGGGACGAAGAGGAGAGGAAGGAAGGGGCTCAGTCTGGGAAGGCCTCCTGAAGGACGTGAGCTCTCAGTAGGACCTTGAAGGGAGGAAGAGATCTAGATTGACGGATGGGCAGAGGGAGGGCATTCCAGGCCCGGGGGATGACGTGGGCCGGGGGTCGATGGCGGGACAGGCGAGAAAGAGGTACAGTGAGGAGATTAGTGGCAGAGGAGCAGAGGGTGCGGGGTGGGCTGTAGAATGAGAGAAGGGAGGTGAGGTAGGAAGGGGCGAGGTGATGGAGAGCCTTGAAGCCCAGGGTGAGGAGTTTCTGCCTGATGCGCAGATTGATTGGTAGCCACTGGAGATTTTTGAGGAGGGGAGTAACATGCCCAGAGCGTTTCTGGACAAAGACAATCCGGGCAGCAGCATGAAGTATGGATTGAAGTGGGGAGAGACACGAGAATGGGAGATCAGAGAGAAGGCTGATGCAGTAGTCCAGACGGGATAGGATGAGAGCTTGAACGAGCAGGGTAGCGGTATGGATGGAGAGGAAAGGGCGGATCTTGGCAATATTGCGGAGCTGAGACCGGCAGGTTTTGGTGACAGCTTGGATGTGAGGGGTGAATGAGAGAGCGGAGTCGAGGATGACACCAAGGTTGCGGGCTTGTGAGACGGGAAGGATGGTAGTGCCGACAACAGAGATGGGAAAGTCAGGGAGCGGGCAGGGTGTGGGAGGGAAGACTAGGAGTTCAGTCTTGGACATGTTGAATTTTAGGTGGTGGGCAGACATCCAGATGGAGATGTCCTGAAGGCAGGAGGAGATGTGAGCCTGGACAGAGGGCGATAGAGCAGGGGCAGAGATGTAGATCTGGGTGTCATCAGCGTAGAGATGATAGCTGAAGCCGTGGGAGCGAAAAGAAATTAAGGAATTAAGTCACCTTCCCATGGCTATGCAGCAGAGAACTGGTAAAGGTGGGATTAGAACCCAGGTCCTCTGATTCCCAGGCCTGTGTTCTTCCCAATAGCCCCCCCGTTTCTGTACAGTTCGAAGCTTTGTGCCTCCAACAGAATGGAAGCTCCCTGGAGGCAGTGATTATATGTATAATTACCACGTCCTCTGTAGGTCCTCAATAAATAGAACCGATAGACTTGGTCCTATTACTTAACCCACAACATTAATGTCTCTGAATTGAAGTCTTCCCTCATCCTGTGCAGGGAGTAGACATGATTCCCGAGAAACGTTCCGTGCCTCCACCGTGAACTCAGAGATCAATTTGAATTCAATAACTCCCTCCTCTCCATGGAGAATCACCAGCGAGTGTCCTGTCAATTCCTTCCCTCATTCCATCAATGGACTCTAACTTTGGCTCTTTTGTCATCACATGCATAAAGTCAGGGCTTCCTCCCGAGAATGCCCACCATCTCCACGGTTAACGAATTCCTCCTGCTGGGTTTCTTCGGAGGTCCAGGAGCTGCAGCTGGTCCACTCCGCTCTGTTCCTCCTGGTCTACCTGGCGGCCCCTGACAGGGAATCTCCTCATCGTCGCCATCACCACCCTCGACCGGTACCTCCGCACCCCCATGTACTTCTTCCTCAGGAACCTGTCCGTCGTCGACCTCTGCTAAATCTCCGTCACCGTCCCCAAATCTGCCGTCATCTCCCTGACCGATTGTAGAGCCATTTCCCTCCTGGGCTGTGCCACCCAAGTGTTCTCGGTGGTCCCGTTTGGTGGTTCAGAGATGTTACTCCTCACGGCGATGTCCTATGACCGCTACGCCGCCATCTGCCTCCCCCTGCACTACGAGCTCATCATGACCGACACGGCCTGTGGAAAGATGGCGGCCGCCTCCTGGCTCACTGGGGTGATTTCTGGGGTGTTGTATTCAGCTTCGACTTTCTCCCTGAGCTTCTGCGGGTCCAACATCATCCAGCAGTTCTTCTGTGACATCCCCTCCATGATGAAGATCTCCTGCTCCGAGGATTACCTCGTCAGCGACGTGAGCATCATCGGTGGGGTAGCTTTAGTTGTCGTCTGCCCGGTCTCCATCGTATTCTCGTACGTGCGCATCTTCCGGGCCGTGCTGAGGATGCCGGCCGCCAAGAGGCGGGGCAAAGCCTTCTCCACCTGCCTGACTCACCTCGCTGTTGTCATCGTCTACATCTTGACCGGAGCTTTCACCCAGGTCAAGCCCGTGTCAGACTCCCCCTCGACCCTGGACCTCCTGTTGTCCATATCCTACACTGTG
Organism: Tachyglossus aculeatus; assembly: GCF_015852505.1. Classification (NCBI taxonomy): domain Eukaryota; kingdom Metazoa; phylum Chordata; class Mammalia; order Monotremata; family Tachyglossidae; genus Tachyglossus; species Tachyglossus aculeatus. The sequence goes on from NW_024045090.1 coordinate 2,366,226, forward strand.
ATGTCCCCCGCCCTGAACCCCCTCATCTACAGCCTGAGGAACCGGAACATGAAGGCCGCCCTGGGGAGAGTCCTTAAGGGGAGACTCCTCCTCTCTCTTCTAAGGGACAAAACGTCTCTTTCCTTTTGCTGACTATCCCATTCCTCATCAGGATTCCCGATCGTGGGAGTAGCCATATAAAGAGCTGTCCAAAGACGAAGTGCGGCGCCTGAGGGTTTGTCAATATCTGGAAAGGAGGCTGAAAAGCCGGGTGTGACTGTCAGCCCGGTGTGGGAAGGTATTGTCTCTCTTTATCCTGAATGATGCTTTCCAAACGCATAGTACGGTGCTCTGCTCGCTGTAAGCCCTCGATAAATATGATTGATGAATAAATGAATGAATGACAAGTGATTGTTTGGGCGACACCATGGTTTAGTGGAATGATCGTGTGGCTGAGCGTCATGAGATTAGAAATGTCTGCACGGTTCTGCCACGGGCCTCCTGTGTCACCTTGGTTCAGCTATGTAACCCCTACGGGTCTCACTGTAAAATCGGCATTCAATATGCGCTCTCTCTTTGTCTTATAATCTGAGCCCCCGCGGGTCCGGAAACGTCTCCGATATGATTAGTTTGTTTCTACTCTGACACTTGGCAGTCTTTCTGTAAGTAAATTCTTAATAAATTCAATAATGATAATGTCGATACTACTATCGATGATCACAGTAATTCTCTGAATTTTAAGATCCCTCTTGGCGGTTATGAATCAGAAAATCGGAGGGTCACAAGGGAGAAGGGACCTAGGGTCAGTGACGTAACATCCCTACGATCTCTCTTCCTCTTACACTCTGAGCTTCTGTGGGACAGAAATTGTGTCTGAACTGATTCTTTTGTTTCTACTCCAGCAAGAGGAACGATTTAGGCACACGACTTCTTAATAAATATGATAATGATATCATTATTAGAAATGACTATGAAAATGTAACGATACGCTCTTTAGCATGACTCTGGGGGTGGGAATGAAAGTTGGAAAATGGGAGACGGTATGGGAGAAGGGAAGAAAGGATGACTACAGCTCCATCTGACTTGTCAAATCCATCCTCTCTCAGCAGTCCATTTTTCCTTCCTTCTATCCATCCATCCTTCCAACCATCCATCCATCCATCCATCCATCCATCCATCCATCCATCCATCCATCCATCCAGAGCACGGGCTTGGGAGTTGGAGGTCACGGGTTCTAATCCCAGTTCCGCTACTTGCTGCCGTGTGACCTTGGGCAAGTCTCTTCACTTCTCTGGGCCTCAGTTCCCTCGGTTGTGAAATGGGCGTTGAGACTGTGAGCCTGTGTGGGACAGGGACTTGTCTGACCCAGTTGGCTAGTATCCATTCCAGCACATAATAAAAGCTTATCAAATACCACCATTATGGTTATTGTTATCATTATTATTAAGGATCGGGAGGGGAGCTTTTAATACATGCCCAGATGGAGACAATTAAGCACCTGGAGACAAGGAAGCAGCAGCATAGCCCAGTTGATAGAGCATGGACCTGGGCGTCAGAGGGCCTGGGTTCGAATTCCGGCTCCACCGCTTGTCTGCCATGTGACCTTGGGCAAGCCATTTCACTTCTTGCCTCAACTACCTCATCTGTAAAAGGGGGATTAAGACTGGAAGTCCTATGCAGGACAGGGACTGGTCCAACCTGACCAGCTTGTGGGTACTTAAGTTCTAAGAGCGGTCCCTAGAAAATGGGAAACATTTACCATGTACCATTATGAAAAAATTAATCGGGGAAGGTCCCGTGGATTTCATAGAGTTTCGGGAAGGAGTGTGGAAGATGGGAAGCCCCGAGGGCTGGTGGATACGAAGTGAGAGGGAATTCCAAGCAGAAGAAAGGTGTTGAGGTAGGGGTCTGAGTTGGGGGAGTTGGGAATATGGCACAGCGAGAGGGGGAGCTTGGGAGGGATGGAGAATGCAGATAGAAATTCAGTAGGTGAAGATAATGCGCATCCATCAATCGATTTTATTTGTTGAGTGCTTACTATGTGCAGACCTTAGTGGTAAGTACTTGGGAGAGTACGATATAACAATGTAACAGGGTTGGTAGCCACATTTCCTGCCCATGATGAGCTTACAGTCTAGAGGGGAATATCAAAGTTGGATTGCTGCAGATTTCACATTCATTCATTCATTCAATCGTATTTATTCATTCATTCAATAGTATTTATTGAGTGCTTACTGCATGCAGAGCACTGTACTAAGCACTTGGGAAGTACAAGTTGGCAACACATAGAGACGGTCCCACCCAACAACGGGCTCGCAGTCTAGAAGGGAACCCAAGCCCTGGCGTGGGATGAAACTCCAAACCTCAGAGCATAACCAGAATGCTATTATTAATCTATTTAGTTTATTAATGATATGTATACATCTGTAATTCCATTTATCTATTTAGATGGTATTGATGCCTGTCTCCTTGTTTTGTTTTGTTGTCTGGCTCCCCCTTCTAGAACGTGAGCCCGTTGTTGTGTAGGGATTGTCTCTGTTGCCGAATAGTACTTTTCCAGAGCTTAGTACAGTGCTCTGCACACAGCGAGCGGTCAGTGAATATGATTGAGTGAATGAATGAATGAATCACGATAGGGAATAATGATTAGTCTCCTGAAGGAGTCACAGAGTTACAGAGTGGGAACCACACGGGAATGGGTAGTTATTTAGGTTGTGAGTGCCGGGACTGCAGGGAGAGCACGATCCACGACTTCTGAGATTCCCGGACGGCCAGCCGTCTCAGCGGAGCCCCGGGTCTGTCCTCCCACGAGGAACCTCGCAGGAAATAACCCGCCATCGTCTGAGGGGATGGTGCGGCCAGCCAGAGAGCCGAGTCGGGGAGGGAGTATCCTGACAGCCCCCATCCCTCGCCCAGACCTTCCTGTCATCCCCATCCACATCCAGGACCGAAGAGATGGAGTGAGCCTCTCTCTCAGCAGAGTTCGACGCTCCACCGATCAGGGCGGGCCTGGTGAGTCCGGAGAGGAGCAGGGGAAAGCTGAGGGAACTTTTAGTTAGGGAACTGGGATGACCAGGGTCAGAGTCGTAATTTCTCTTAATTAGAAGCAGTGTCACCTAATGGAAAGAGCACGGGCCCGGAAGTCAAGATGATCTGGGTTCTAATTCATTCATTCAATTGTATTTATAAAGCACTGTACTAAGAGCTTGGAAAGTACAATTCGGCAACAGATAGAGACAATCCCTAACCAACAACGGCTCACAGTCTAGAAGGGGGAGACATTCCACATAAAAAAACAAATAGACAGGTGTCAGGGCTTTGAACAGCGGAAGAGATTTAGTTTGGGGAAACATGGGCATGTTTGAAGGCAGAGGGCAAGTGCACTATCCACTTTATCACACCACAACAGAAACATTCCTTGCCCCTCCTAGAAGAAAAAAAAATGAATGGAAAGATGAATATGCAATTATTGCATGACATTTTACCGATGAGGAAACTGAGGCCTAGAGAAATGAAGCGACTTGCCCAAGATCCCACAGCAGCAAAGGGACAGAGGCAAGATTAAAACTCAAGTCCTCTGACTCCCACTAAACTATGCGTGGGACAGTACAATGGAACAGAGCGGGGAGATGTGTATGCTCCCCTGAAGGAGCTCACGGTCAAGAAGAGAACTCCTGAGCCCATCTTTTTTTCCGCTACCTGAGGATGGACTTGAGTTGATTCACGCGTGAGTTAGGTGAAGTGGGTTTATAGGGCTGGGAAATGACTCAGGGAAGCTGGTTGGAGGTGGGGGGGGCAGTTAACAGTAAAGAATTCAGAAAGAAGTGTGCTTGCTCTGATTTTGAGCTAATAAGAGAGGGAGTTCCAGCCTAGGATGGAAACGGGAGATTCGATCGTGAGTAACAACTAGAAAGTTGCTCTGAGAGCAGAGAAGATGAGTTGAACGATGGACAGGGGGTGAAGTGCAGTCGTAGGATGGAGAGTCGTCAAGCCGATTAAGAGTTTTTATTTCTTGTGAAAAGACACAATTTGTCATGACAGGAGGATGAGGAGAGGAGAGATGTAGGCTGAGCAATGCTATAGGGAAGGACTCGATGAATGATGAGGTATACTTGTGTTTGTGTGTGTACAAGTGTGAATGTAGATATGTGGGCAAATGGGATCGGTTTGGAGTTATACGTGGTTTGTTGTTGTTGTTGTTTGTTTGTTTTATGGTGTTTTTCAGTGCTCATTATGTGCCAGGTACTGTACTAAGCGCTGGGGTGGATACAAGCTGATCAGGTTGGACACAGTCCATGCACCATAGGGTGCTCACAGTTGTAACCCCGGTTTTTCAGGTGAGGTAACCGAGGTAAAGAGACGGAAAGTGATGGGTCCCAGGTCACACAGCAGACAAGGAGCGAAAACTGGATTAGAATCCAGCTACTACTCTCAACCAGGACCATTCTTTCTCCACTAAATGGATGAATGTATGTGTGAAGGCACTTCTCGTTTGACTCTAAATCCACCGAAAACATTTCACGACAGTCACGAACATATCATTATGTTCTCTGACCTCTGCTATCTGCTATTTGTTTTAGTTTTGGTATCCTCAACCAAAAATAGTACTCCTAATATATATTAAGTGCTTACTACGTTCCAAAAAAAGTATTAAGTGCTGGGGGAGATCCAGGACCATCTGGTAGAACACAGTCCGTGTCTCACGGGGGATTCACAGACTAAGTAGGAGGGAAACTAGATATCGAATCCTCATTTTACTAGTGAGAAAACTGAGGCGTAGAGAAATTAAGTCGGCTTCCCATAGCTATGCAGCAGAGAACCGGTAGAGGTGGGATAAGAACCCAGGTCCTCTGATTCCCAGGCCTTTGTTCTTCCCAATAGCCCCCTGCTTCTACACAGTTCAAAACGTTGTGTCTCCAATGGAATGGAAGCTCCCTGGGGACAGTGATTATATGTATTAATACCACGTCCTCTGTAGGTCCTCGATAAATGGAACTGATTGACTTAGTCCTATTCCTTCACCCCCAACATGAATGTCCTGAATTGACGTCTTCTCTCATCCTGTGCAGGGAGTCGACATCATTCCCCAGAAATGTTCAGTGCCTCCACCGTGAACTCAGAGATCATTATGAATTGAATAACTCCCTCCTCTCCATGGGGAATCACCAGCGAGTGTCCTGTCAATTCCTTCACTCATCCCATCAGTGCACTCCAACTTTGGCTCTTCTCTCATCACATGCAGAAAGTCAGTGCTACCTCCCCAGAATGTCCATCGTCTCCACAGTGAAGGAATTCCTCCTGCTGGGATTCTCGGAAGTCCGGGAGCTGCAGCTGGTCCACGCCGCGCTGTTCCTCCTGGTCTACCTGGCGGCCCCGACAGGGAATCTCCTCATCGTCGCCGTCACCGCCCTCGACCGGAGCCTCCGCACCCCCATGCACTTCTTCCTCAGGAACCTGTCCGTCGTTGACCTCTGCGAAATCTCCGTCACCGTCCCCCAAATCTGCCATCATCTCCCTGACCGATCGTAGAGCCATCTCCCTCCTGGGCTGTGCCACCCAGGTCTACTCGGTAGTCCTGTTTGGTGGTTCAGAGATGTTCTTCCTCACGGCAATGTCCTACGACCGCTACGCCGCCATCTGCCTCCGCCTGCGTTATGAGCTCATCATGACCGACACGGCCTGTGGAAAGATGGCGGCCGCCTCCGGGCTCACCGAGGTGATGTTTGGGGTGTTGTATTCAGCTTCGACTTTCTCCCTGAGCTTCTCTGGGTCCAACATCATCCAGCAGTTCTTCTGTGACACCCCCTCCCTGCTGAAGATCTCCTGCTCCGAGGACCACGACGTCATCGACGTGACCGTCATCTGTGGGGTAGCTGTAGTTGCCATCTGCTTGGCCTCCATCGTCGTCTCGTACGTGCACATCTTCCGGGACATGTTGAGGGTGCCAGCCGCCGAGACCCGGGCCAAAGCCTTCTCCACCTGCCTGCCTCACCTCTCCGTCGTTATCGTCTTCCTCTTGGCCGGAACTTTCACCTACGTCAAGGCCGTGTCAGACTCCCCCTCGACCCTGGACCTCCTGTTGTCCATATCCTACACCGTGATGTCCCCCCGCCCTGAACCTCCTCATCTACAGCCTGAGGAACCGGGACAGGAATGCCTCCCTGGGGAGAGTCCTGAAGGGGAGAGTCCTCCTCCCTCTTCTAAGGGACAAAACGTCTGTTTCCTTTCGCTGACTATCCCGTTTCTCGTAAGGTTTCCCGACCGTGGGGTTAGCCATATAAAGAGCTTTCAAAAAACAAAGTCAGGCGTCTGAGGATTTGACAACGTCTGGGATGGAAGCTGATAAGCCGGGTGTGAATGTAAGCCCAGTGTGGGCACGGAATATCTCTCTTTATTCTGAATGGTACTTTCCAAGCGCTTAGTACGGTGCTCTGCTCGCGGTAAGCACTCGATAAATATGATTGATGAATGAATGAATGACTGACAAGTCATTGTTTGGGCGACACCATGGTTTAGTGGAATGAACGTGTGGCTGGGCGTCATGAGATTAGGAAGGTCTTCCCAGTTCTGCCACGGGCATGCTGTATCACCTTGATTCAGCTACATAACCCCTCTGGGTCTCGCTGTAAAATCGGCATTCAATCTGCGCTCTCTGTCTTTCCAACTGAGCCCCCCGGGGGTCAGGAATCGTCTCCGATATCAATAAATCAGTCAATCAATCGTATTTATTGAGCGCTTACTGTGTGCAGAGCACTGAACTAAGCGCTTGGGAAGTACAAGTTGGCAACATATAGAGACAGTCCCTACCCAACAGTGGGCTCACAGTCTAAAAGGGGGAGACAGAGAACAAAACCAAACATACTAACAAAATAAAATAAATAGAATAGATATGTACAGGTAAAATAAATAAATAAATAGAGTAAGAAATGTGTACAAACATATATACATATATACAGGTGCTGTGGGGAAGGGAAGGAGGTAAAATGGGGGGGATA